>NC_137823.1:8883091-9178091 GCF_963921795.1 Nannobrachium achirus
TAATCGGGAGATAAGCGACCGTCAGGTCGCAGCATGATTTTAGGGCAAAATGTGGAGCAGTGTCCAAAAATGTGTTTTAAAAAATCGGCCTGAAGGTGGCGCTAAATGGGACAGATCCATGTTGATGACATGAGTGTAGAGCAAGTGTGTACCGATTTGCGTGATTTTAGGGCAACATTTGTAGGAGCAGTGTCCAAAAATGTGTTTTGCAAGAATCGGCCTCATGGTGGCGCTAGAAGAGGGCCATGTGAGAATTGGGTGGAGGTTGTGTTTTGGCAGGCAAGGAGAGTGTGTGTAAAATTTGGCATGGATCGGGGCAACGGAAAAACTAAGCTGTGATGACTGAAACTGAGACTAAATATATTGACAATTTCGTCAACAAAATAAAAACTAGACTAAAACGTTAGGGAGGGACTAGTGGAGAAGAGAGTCATTTTATGTTTGGTTGCTCTCATATGTTGTGAGCTGAAAATAGCAGATCTACAAGCTCATAACGCGTCACAGCGGGACGCGTTGTTAGCTTGTAGATCTGCTATTTTCAGCACGCAACCAAGTGTAAAATCAGTCATTACGATGCCATCAAGGCCTGCCAAAATACATTTCAGTCGCACAAATTTCAAACTGTAGATTTAGTCGACTAAAATCTTATGATATTTAGTCAACTAAAATTAGACTAAAACTAATGCTTTTCAGGTGACTAAATTATGACTAAAATAAATTACATTTTATTCAAAAGAATATAACTAAAACTAAAATAAAAATTTGCTGTCAAAAACAACAATGTGTTTCCTAGAACTGGAGGATTTATTTTGGGTTTAGGCAGGTAAATCTCGCTATTCCTACGTCCTACATTTCAACTAGGGATGCAGTCGGAGGCCTTAGGGTTTTTTCGCGCTAATCAGTCTAAAAGCGCCAAAGTTTGCACAGATGTAGCCCAGTGCATGCTCTAATGATTTAGCTAGGGCGCCGAGTCAGCGACCTTCGGGGGCGCCACAGCGGCCAAATGAAGTTGGGCTCGACAGAAGGAAAATACCCAGAAAAAATTTTTTTTAGTTACAAAAGCGAACATTTGTAACTCAAATTTTGCTCCTGGGGGGTCCCTGGAACTAAATATTTTGAGATGGGGGTCCGTGGCCAAATACATATCATCTTGGGGGTCCTTCACATGAAAAAGTTTGAGCACCACTGACATGGAAACAGGTTTCTTGCACACATTTTAACATTTTTTCAAAAATAGCAGATAATACAAGCTGGCAGCGCGGCACTTGGTGCCTTGCTGTGAGCTTGTATATCTGCTATTTTTCAATAGTTAACATTCATGGGGGGCCTGCAGTGAATCCTTGTACCCAGGGCCCAGCATTTGGTGTGACGCCCCTGTGAGCGAGTCACGTCATGACTTCTTTATTCTATGTCCACATGCACTGTGATGATGTCATCACAGTACACCTTGATGACATCATCACAGTACACTGTGATGATGTCATCATAGCACACCTTGATGACATCATCACAGTACACTGTGATGATGTCATCATAGCACACCTTGATGACATCATTTCAGTACACTGTTATGATGTCGTCACGATGTGCTGTGTTTACTTTGTCTTTCTGTCTGTGTTTACACCTGACCTCTGACAGGGGCATCAATTGGGTATGGCAGGGGTATGCAGCTGCCATACCCTGGGTCCAGGGGGGAAAATAAAAGTTACTTTTAAATATAAATCCACAAATGTCTCTTTGTCTATCTGTTCTGGTTATTATGTTGTTAAATTACAGTGAAATAACTACAAATACAAAATGTAACAAAATGGTCACTTTAACAAGGTACAATTATATTCTCCACACTTGTATTCTCCCCATCTTGACAGAATGGTATATTCCCAGGTTCCGCAGGTCAGCTGCACAGGTGCAATTCATTAATGTTAATTGTGGCGCCTTTACTAACATGCCAAGTTTAGCTGCACTTGAACAACCATTCCAGGAAACCGTAGAAGCGGGGGGAAAAATAAAATGTACTTCTTAAAATAAATGTATCATGCCTTTTTCTGAACTGACGCCACTGACCTCCGACCTGTGTGTAGTTGTGTTAGAGTGTGTACCACAGTGTGTAGTTGTACAGTGCACATCAGACAGGTTTATTCAACTGGACCCAACACAAGAACAAAGACATTTCTGTGGCTTGATCACACACGCACGCACACACACACACGCGCACACACACACGCGCACGCCCGCCCGCCCACACACACACACACACACACACACACACACACACACACACACACACACACACGCACAAGCACACGCACACGCACACACACTAATGGTCTGAAGTGATTGAAGCATTTCTGTTACTTCACTGTTTAAACACTGACAACCTGGTAGCATTTAACATGGCACCCATTACATGCCAATGTCTCTCTCCCTCGCACTCTCTCTCTCTCTCTCTCTCTCTCTCTCTCTCTCTCTCTCTCTCTCTGTCTGTCTGTCTGTCCCTCTCTCTTTCTCTGTCTCTCTCTCTCTCTCTCTTTCATTCAACATGGGAATCTCTCTCTAGCTCCACACACACACGAACGCGTGCACGTGCGCGCGTGTGCGCACACACACACACACACACACACACACACACACACACACACACACACACACACACACACACACACACACACACACACACACAGACTCAAGGCAACCATGTGATCGCGATTAACATTGCTCACACACACACACACACACACACACACACACACACACACACACACACACACACACACACACACACACCACACACACACACACACACACACACACACACACACATATATATATGCTATTATTACTAGCCTACTTTTTGATCAATGTATACAATTCTTAAGGGTGTTGTAGGGAAGGGAGAAGAGTCTGGGACGCGTGATTATGGATCCCACTGGGAAAGATGGATAACCACGCCCCGGACTCATTTTTGAAGCTTGTGATTGGCTGAACCGGACTTAGGGAGCGCTCCGTTGGAGTCACTTGGACCGCGCGAGGTGCACCAAAACCCAATTATCATTGCGTTTATCGTGCGCTTGCCCAGGCCTTACGGCCTGGGCATAAATAGAACGATTGCATTCACCACGGCTTCGTAACTCGCGCGGCCGGCCCTGGCCCGCTCTTCGCGGGCACTCGCGCCTGCGGCGCTCGGGCGCGAAGAGCAGGACCAAGGTCCGCTGGCCTTCGCGCCGCTTGCAATGTCGTGGACAATAACTGTGAAAACGAGCGCTCTATGCCGTTTCCATCCATCTTTCCCAGTGGGATCCATAATCAGGCGTCTGGGACGCGTGGAGCGTTGTCCAGGGTGTTTTAGGGAAAGGAGATGAGTCTGGGACGTGTGGAGCGTTATGCAGTGTAAGCAACCTAGAGTCACAGTGTAAGATAGGTCACGGATGTGGAAGTAACACTGCACCATGGCGGCTTGCATCAACACTAGTAGTGCAACATAATGTGACCGTGATGTGATTAGACATGGTCACATGATGATGATGTCATTAAGACATGGTCACATGTTGATGATGTCATTAAGGCTAACAAGCCGGCTGTGGTCTGTCATTTGGAACCTTGACCTTTGACCTTGAGTCATCTAGTTTATCACGCGTGTGTGTGCGTGCGTGTGTGTATGTAATGAAATATAATGTAATTATAGTAACAATAGTTTTTTTTTTCATGTTTTCATTTCAATCAGGGCGTCATTTCGGCCTCCAGGGTGTTAACACCCTAGCATTTTCATAAAAATATACTTATGTAAATTATGCATTTTTTCTCCACCACGAACGTTTGCAGGACAGTACATAGATGAATTAGGCCTACCCTCAGTGTAGAACAGTGTTTCTCAACCTTTTTTCTGCATGGGCACACTTTTCATGTCCCAAGAATCCATGTGCACACCAACATAATAAGGGGGTGTAAATATCGTCACTGTCGGGAAAAAACCTTGTATCTCCAAGTTTCAAATGTGTACGTTTCTTCGCAAAGTAAAGCCCTGCTTCATCATACAAGGCTGTCGCACAACAGTAGTGAAAACAGCAGATCTACAAGCACACAACGCCTCGCACCGCGAGGCGTTGTGTGCTTGTAGATCGGCACAGTGGTTGAGAAACACTGGTGTAGAAATCCATGTAGCACTGCATCTCTAGCTTGATTATCCTAAATTGAGCGCAAGCTTGTACAGTAGATTGTCTATTTTTGGTGTGCAACGTCCGTGAGCGCACATGTGCATTCGACAAGCCTAATTGCACAGACGCACTCTCTCTCTCCCTCTCTCTCGTTTTGACAGTGTTTAGTCTCTCAATTCATTATTTCATTAAGTTCACTCTCATACTGGCGCATTATTAGGCTACCTAACCATTAGGCTACCTAACCTGTGGAGTATTGTTTGTTTGCAGTCATGGCAGTGCATACAGTAGAATCAACAAAACCTTTACCTAGATATAAGAAGAAAAATGCCCGTAAAACGTTATCCCTTTTGTAGTGTGTGTGTGTGTGTGTGTGTGTGTGTGTGTGTGTGTGTGTGTGTGTGTGTGTGTGTTTCGCTGCATGCTAAATGGTATCTGCAGCTCCTTGTTAGACTGTTGTGTGAACACAGCCTTGCAATAGAGAAAGGCCGCCACAGACAGACCCCACTCCCAAGGGAAGATAGACTATGCACCCACTGCACACAAAATGTGGTAGAAGCAGAGCTATACACTTTCTAACCACCTGCACACTATACCAAGACATCAGAGACACATACTTCCCACAGATTACACACACCCGAAGTGAATTTGAAAACTCGACCAATGATGAAAAACTCCCATACCTACTGGGAGAAATACAACAATGCGCAAACACAGCAGCAAGATGTGTGAACTGTTGCGACAAAAGAAGGCTAGAAACACAACCACCCTAAGGACTACAAACCATGGATTGACATCTAGACCTACTGCACATACAGTATGGATATGGAACGGGGCTGCTACCTTTAAATGCATTTTGAGGGAAATAATGCTGCTATTTGTACCCTGTATAGCCTATATATTTAATATCACAATGCGACATAGCTCTGTTTACACAATGCTGTACCCCCTCCAACTGTATATATGTTCCCCATTTTCAACTGTTTTTATTGTATTTGTGATACTTGCTTTGGCAATGTAAACATATGTTTTCTCATGCCAATAAAGCTCCTTTGAATTGAAATTGAATTGTGTGGGGAATAAACACCCAAACTGTAATAAAAATCACCCAAAACCGGATAAAACCCGAAAAGGCATGTGCACAAACCTTACAGAAATGTGTTTTGCAAATATTCACCAGTTGCTCTCATCCTACCTCCACCACACCTGTAAAAGCTCAGGTTATGTCAATATCCCTATATCTGGTCAGCAATAACTCAATCCTGGAATCTGAGAAGCCTTTGCCAGAGGTCTTCATGCTTTGCCTTTGATTGCAACTCTAACTCATGAATGGCAAACACTCATAGATGGAAGATAGTTGGCTCGATGAGGCCTGGAATGAGGCACATATATGGTGGTCCCACCACAACGAGGCCTATCATTGAAGCAAAGCACAAGAAGAGGGCTCTAGACCAGAACAAGGGTTTTCAAAGTGGGTGACGGTGCACCCTGGGGTGCCGTGACGGCAGTCCAGGGGTGCCGCGAGATCATTTGATAATATTTGGAATTTATTTGGACACTTAAAAAAATATTTAGTATCATTTTAAACTTGAAGTACAAAGTTATTTTCAGTCAGTTCTAAACAAAATGGCTATTATCTCAACGTTTTCCTTGCAACTCAATCACTAAAATATCGTCACTGTCGGGCAGAAACCTCGTATCTCCAACTTTCAAATGTGTACGTCTTTTGGTAAAGCAAAGCCCTGCTTCATCATAAAAGACTGCCGCACAATAGTGAAAACAGCCGATCTACAAGCACAAAAGTCCGCCACTGCCTTGCTAGCATAACAAAGTCCTGGGGGAAGAAAAAAGCCAGTATATAAATTCCCTCTACACCTTGGGGTACTTCACCTTTCTGCTCTCAATGCGCTTCGCAAGTGATCGCTTGCCAAGGCCAACTAGGACAACCTAGGACAACCTAACTCAACTGGAACATAAGTTGTACTGACTCTACCTCTAAGTACTTTACCAGGGAGAGTTGCTTGTGGCATCTTGCTGTGTCACCCTTTCTTGCTTTTTATTTTATTTTATTTTTTATTCTTGTTTTATTTGCACTGACTATGGACACTTATTGTTTGGCTCTGCACTATTGGGTTGTGTTGGTAGTATTGAGAACTATTGCTGTGTTGACATGGCAGATACTTAGCACTGACCAGCATTGACTGTTATGAACACTTTTGTTTGGCGCTGCATTGTTTAGTTGTGCTTTAAGTATTGCTATTCGTGTGTGACGTGACACTTATGAGTGTTGATAAGCGTTTTTTTTTTGTTTTTTTTTACATTTTATGTATATATTCTGTTTTTATTGTTCCTTGCTTTTTTTTGGACTATTCACAACAGTACTTTTTATTTTTATTTTTATTACTTCTCTGTAACTCGTGACCTTAAAACTGCTGTGCTGCTCCTGGGCAACTGATTTTACCCGCAACTGATTTTACCCCTTGGGACAATAAAGGTATCTATCTATCAAATACCTCAAGTAGCTCACGACAAGCAGATGAATGGCAGCAGGGGCGTCACACCAAATTCTGGGCCCTGGGTACAAGGATTCACTGCGGGCCCCCCATGAATGTTAACTATTGAAAAATAGCAGATATACAAGCTCACAGCGCGGCACAGAGTGCCGCGCTGCGAGCTTGTATATCTGCTATTTTTGAAAAATCGTGAAAATGTGTGCAAGAAACCTATGTCAAGGACCCCCAAGATAATATGTATTTGGCCACGGACCCCGATCTCAAAATATCTAGTTCCAGGGATCCCCAGAAGCAAAATTTGAGTTAGAAATGTTCGCTTAAAAAATACATATATTCAAAGATTTTCACAAATTTTCACAACTTTTAAAAAATAGCAGATCTACAAGCTCGCAGCGCGGCACTCGGTGCCGCGCTGTGAGCTTGTATATCTGCTATTTTTCAATAGCTAAAGTTACTAGGGCCCCTCCACCTTGGGCCCTGGTAACTCAGTCCCACTTTCCTACCCCTGGTGACGCACCTGCCAATAATTCAACAATGGACATTTCACTTTTAACAAGGCCATTGGGTAGATAATTCACTCAAGCACAATACCCTGTCACTGGAGGCCTTGTGGACATTATTCAGAGGAGAGAACAAGGTCGAAAAGCTGTCCAACCAGAAGAGGACTCTGTGGTGAAATGTTACCACTGAATGTTTCCCCCTGCCAACAAAGACCAAAGATTATAGTGAAATCTATGTGGTGTTTTGACCGCCATGCATGATCTCCCATCTTCCATGAAGTATCTAGGCCACATGGAAGAGATGCCAGGATGGCAAGCACTCAACTACTTATCACTTATAGTCAGGGACCCACATTAAGGTCCACAGAATGAGATGCCTGCTCTGCCGGAAACATCGCGAAAGAAAAGTTATGGCCATTTGTATATTCACTGTCCCATTGAATCCACTACACAGGAACAGAAAAATATTTAAAAAAGATAAAATTCTGCTTTAAGTAGCATGTGAGGGGTCAAACTAGAGGTTCTTCATGATTCTGAATCCATTGCAAGCATTTGTTTTGCATATATTTCTTGGGCAAAATATCTGACCCAGAAAATGGTGAAAAGTAATGAGTCATCAAAAAAAAAAGGGATGACTCATCACTTTTCACCATTTTCTGGGGCAAATGCTTGCAATGGATTCAGAATCATGAAAACCCCCCAGTTTGACCCCTCACATTAAATAAGATTCGATTCAGATTATTCTTTAAATAATTTTCTATTCCTGTGTAGTAGAGTCAATGGGACAGTGAATACACAAATGGCCATAACTTTCTTTTGCGATGTTTCCGGCAGAGCAGACCTCTCATTTTGAGGACCTTAATGACCAAACTAATAGATAAAACAAAAATAAAAAGTACGGCACAGGTCCTCTCCCATTTTGAGGGACTGGGTCCCCGGCTATTATCATTTGGAAGTTCCTGTGAACAGTGTGAAGTACCAGCACCAAAGATGAGCAGAATGATTATCAAAAACCCTCAAACACTTTCAGGGGAAAACCCCAGGTTTAAATGGTAACGGCAGGTCAGGATATCCACTGAAATTGTATCTCAACAGCTCACAAGAAGAGACTAAGGTGGATAATCCTTCACAGCCTGGATGCTGTCGGCAGCGGTATGAAACAGTTTGAGTCCACTGACACCGATATGTTTGTTTTTTCAATGAAACTGCTATGCAATCTGGTGTTGGAAACAAGACATTAACTGTATAATCCTCCTGGAAACAGTAGTGCAGGTGTTGTTGCAGTGAAACCTGTAGTAATCAGAGGGAGGAGGATGTAAAAGTTGAAGCGAAACTGACAGTATAATAAACTGAAAGTATAATATGGAGTGAAAGTATATAATGTTCGGGGGTCAGCAATCCGCGGCTCTAGAGCCGCATGCGGCTCTTTAGCGCCGCCCTAGTGGCTTCCTGGAGCTTTTTCAAAAATGTATGAAAATGGAAATGTATGAAAATGGAGATGGGGGGAAAAATATATTTTTTGTTTTAATATGGTTTCTGTAGGAGGACAGACATGACACAAACATTCTTAAAGTTTTCCAATGCTATAAAAATGTGTAGAATAAATATTACATTTCAACATTCTCTCCAGGATGCACTGCAGGGAAAATAAACATTTAATCATGAATGCTCATTATGTATTTGTAGCCTACTTAGTCATTTTGATAGTAGGCTATAAAGGCTAATACAGCTAATATAATATAGACACTCACAGCATGTGTTGCCTTCATATAAGGCATATGTATGGCTTTTAAATTTTTGCGGCTCCAGACAGATTCTTTTTTTTTATATATTTGGGTTGCCGACCCCTGATAATGTTCATTGATTTACCACTGCCTTCGTTGAGTCCCTGTTCTATACGTGCTCCTTTTTCACCATACAGGGTCACATTCACTTCCGGACATCACCATGGCAGGACGTGTTTTTCGCTCACGCTCCGGAACCAAAACACCAAAGGCTTGGTTCATCCCACATTTTCTCCTATTTCTACTATGGATCACGGATTTATGCTATAAATCACCACAGATCCTAACACCAATGGAATACGAGAATCTTTTATGGGAAATGGACAAAACGGACGAAAAACACAGTGAGTTATATCTTCTTGCCAAAACGGTAGCTAAGCACCCGAGCTTTGGATCTCATGTTATTCAATCTTTGCTGGCTGCTAACCGGAACAAAAGAGACAAACCCCTGAATGGTTGTATGAGTCGATCTTTGATCTTCTTATTATTACTGCAATCAGGAGATATAGAATTGAATCCAGGGCCTGTAGCTACCAGACAGATGACCCGAAGACTAGCTGCTCTCGCTACTGCAGTTGGATTGACGACGGCAGATCCTTCTTTGTCTGTGATCAGCGAAGCTAACGATGCTAACTTAGCTAGCTCCTCACTGATGAATCCTGAGGGACTAACAACGGGCTACTCCAGATGTCCTGACCAGCCGACCCCTGACGATCACACAGCAGTCGCCTCCGCGGACTCACGGATCGTCGAAGGACCCCCTGGCTCACGGACCCCCGGTGAACCCTCGGCGATCGCCCCCGCATGACTAGCTCAGCACGAGACCAGCATCATCGACGCAAGTCACGCAACACCGGACCCCGGCGGCCCCACCGACCCACCCGACCTGCAGACGCACCCGGCGGACCCCTTCATGGACCCGGCGGACCCCCTCGTGGACCCAGCACCCCAGAACAGAGTCTACATTAACTCTGCTCCACGCTGGCTAACGGAGAAGGCCAGAGCGCTGTTTTCAACCTGGGTTAAATCGGTGACCACGGGCCCCCACCACCCCATCCCCCAACTATACATGGAGACCCCTTTGTCCCTTTGTCCCCCTCTGAAGCCCCCAGAGACTGCAACCAACCCCCCCTCCCCCACCGACGCCGATGCGAACACTTCCATAGACCTCGCCATGGACTTTGCCAGCCGCTTTGTGAAAAGAGGTATTCATATTATGCACTTAAACATTAACAGTTTGTTTGCTAAATATGAACAAATCAAGCATATGGTTCACGAAGGTAAGGTCCATTTTCTAACCTTCTCAGAGACCAAACTTGATGACTCTATCACTGACTCTCAGATCGAAATTGACAACTACTCGGTCATCCGAAATGATAGAAACAGATTTGGTGGTGGTGTATGCATGTATGTTCATAACTGTATTAAGTATATCCCCCGCCCTGACCTACAACACAGCTCTTTAGAAACTGTATGGGTGGAAGTGATTCTTAAGAAAGCTAAAAACATACTAATCGGTGCCATCTATAGACCGCCCGACCAAAATGATTTCTGTGAGTTACTGGAGGAGAGCCTTGCACCGGTGGACAATGTTGAAAAATACATTATTGGCGATTGGAACATAGACATGCTTCGTAAAGAAGCTCCTCTATTCAAAAAGTTCAATAAGCTATGTAATCAACAGGGTTTCACTCAGCTCATCACCAAGCCAACTAGGGTTACAGATAACTCTCAAACCACCATAGATCTCATTGTAACCACAGACAAATCTAAAGTCTCCGCGAGTGGGACTATTGAATGTGGTGGTCTAAGCGACCATGATATCATTTACTGCACCCGCAAAATACATAAGTCCAAAGCTGACGGCCACAAAACAGTTGAAGCTAGAAACCTCAAAACCTACTCTAGCGAAGCCTTTAACCACAAACTGGAGAAATCTGACTGGTCCCCAGTACTAGCTAGCACTCAGGTCGATGAAGCCTGGCTAGGCTTTAAATCCATTTTCAACACTACCCTAGACGAAGTGGCTCCTTTGCGTAGGGTCAGGGTTAAAGCCCGCTCACAGCCATGGTGGAATTCGGAAATCTGTGAATCAATGAAACTCAGAGACAAAAAATACTCTGAGAAACGCAAATATAATCACAAACTCAAAAAAGGCCCCAATAAACACCTTGAAGCCAAATTAGAAATAGTCAGTTTAGAGGCTAATAAACTGAGAAATCGGACAACCTCCTTAATCCTTTCTGCCAAAAAAAACTACTTGGATGAGAAAGTTGAGGAAAACATCCACAAACCGCGAGACCTATGGAAGCTATTTAAAACCCAGCTAGGCTGTGGTGCTAAACTCAGATCCATAGCCAGCAACATATCCATCCAAACTCCCATAACCCTCCTCACTGATAGTCTTGATGTAGCCAAAAATCTCAACATCTACTTCACCTCCATGGCCAAAAATCTGGTCAATAAACTGCCCGCTCCATCTGGGCTGTTTGGTGTTAGGCACATCTTGAAATTCTACAGGAACCTTGGGGTATGCAAAGACAACTTTAAACTTGCCACGGTGACAACTGATGAAGTGTTTAAAAAACTGCGCACCCTACCTCAATTCAAGGCCGCTGGCCATGATAAAATTGCCCCCAAATTCCTCATAGACTCAGCTGCCACCATTGCCCCAATCATTACCCATATTATTAATCTATCTATCAAGCAGGGTTATGTCCCCCAGGACTTCAAATTAGCCAAGGTAACCCCCCTGCACAAAAAAGGCAGTAAACTTGACCCTGGCAACTACAGGCCAATCTCAATCCTTAGTTCCATCTCTAAGGTAATGGAAAAAATTGTCTATGAACAGGTGGCTAAATATCTTGAAGAGAATAAACTGATCTACGAGTTCCAGTCTGGCTTCAGAGAGTCCCATTCCACAGATACATGCCTCATCTATTTGAATGATTACATCAAACGTGAAATTCACGATGGCAAATATTGCGGCATGGTCATGCTGGACCTCCAGAAGGCATTTGACACCGTCGATCATTCTATTCTGATTGAAAAACTCAAAGCTTTTTGGTCTTGATAGCACAGCAGTGAGATGGATGCACTCTTACTTGGTGGGGAGGGAACAGATGGTGGAAGTCAACGGAACCCTGTCCCCCCCCCTCCCAGGAAAAAAAAGGCCCTTAACTGTGAACTTAACAAGATCTGCACCTGGCTCAATGACAACAGACTCTCAATTCACCTAGGCAAAACTGAATGTATCCTCTTTGGATCTAGTCAGAAACTTAGCCAAGTTGAGAACTTCACAATTAAAGTAGGTGACACTGTGATAGAAAGAAAAAACCACATCTGCTACCTGGGTTGCATCCTGGAGGCTAACCTATCCAGTGAAAAAATGACCACCAAGGTAATCAATAAAGTCAATCAACGAATTCGCTTCTTGCAAAGAGTTGCCCCACTGATCAATATTAAATCCCGAAAGACACTAGGAGGTGCTCTTATTGGGCCCCTCATTGATTACGGAGTCCTTGTCTGGTATCGCGACGCCCCAGCTGCCTTAAAGCTAAAGCTCCAAACAGCCCAAAACAAACTAATTAGGGTTGTGCTTGGTCTCCCTCCTCTGACCCACCTTACCGAGCATCACCACGAAAGCGTGGGGTGGCTCAAAGTAGCTGACAGAGTACAGCATCTTGCAATGGGCCTGGTGTACAAGATACACTACACCTCCAAGATTCCCATGTACCTGACAAACTACTTCTTAAAGGTCAAGGATGTTCACGATCATAACACCAGAGGCAGCTCCACTAATCATCATCAGCGTAGATTTAACACTAAACAAGGCGCTAACTCGTTCTCCTGCTATACCATCAACATGTGGAACGCCCTTCCACAAGCCCTAAAGGAGAGCAAATCCCTAGCCTCCTTCAAAATTGGTATGAAAAGTCACCTTCAGACAGCAGCTACCCGTGACTTGTAAATAGACTAAGCCCCCATGCTCCCCCCCCTTTTCTTTGTATTCTGCCTTTTGTATTTGATGTTATGCTTTTGAAACTGATATTATCCTAGATAAAGTACTATGTTCTATCCGTCTGTCTTTCAATGTTATATGAGATACTTAAAGTGTGGTTCCTGTGGAAATAAGCCTCGGCTTTCTAGGATCTCCTTTTAGTTGACCTTGTACCAGTGATTTGTACTGTCATGAAACTGTACTTTTTTTCTATTGCAAACTTCTAATAAATTCTTCAATCAATCAATCAATCAATAGGTAGTCACTGAACCACCTATGGGCCACAATATCAAGACCAATATTTTTTAATTTACCCAGCAGAAGGCTGTGATCTACGGTGTCAAACGCCTTAGAAAGGTCGACAAATACGGCAGCACAGTGCTGTTTTCCATCTAAGGCTGTAGTAATATCATTTTTAACCAAAGTAACTGCTGAAATAGTACTATGATTACTTCTGAAACCTGATTGCTGTGGGCTTAAAATGGAATATTTTGAGAGATATGGTTTGAGTTGGTTGTTTACCAGTGTTTCCAAGATTTTTGCCAAGCAAGGCAATTTTGAAATTGGCCTATAATTATTAAGGTCCTCTCTATCACCACCTTTGAAAAGAGGGGTTACATGGGCCGTTTTCCACAAACTAGGGAAAACACCTTGACTGATTGAGAGATTTAATATATGGGTAAGAGGCACTGTAATAATTGGAGCCGCTAATTTAATAAAAAATGGATCCAAGTTATCCTCTCCTGGTGAGCTCTTTACCTTAATTGATGCTAATTCATCAAATACATCATTGAAGGAGAAGGGAATAAAACAAAAGGACTGATGGAGGTCCAGGCGACAAAACTCATCGCTGGTACTCGGAAGGAGGCCTGCATGTGTTTTTTCAAACAAATCTCCAGCATCCTTAAAATGCTTATTAAAAGCCAGGCAAATTTCAGCCTGATCTGCAAGCACCACATTGTCATGTTTAACATGGGTAGGTAGAGCATTTGTGGATTTGTTTTTATTTAGGTCAATAGCCTTCCAAAAATTGGCTGTGTTCGAATAAGAGCTAGTGATGAGGTCTAAAAAATATTTTGACTTAGCTTTTCTCACTTCCGTAGTATATTCCAGTCTACTGCAATATTTCACAACATTAACAAAATAAATGCTCCAATAAAAGACGACGATTAAAGTTAAAAGCAAGTTAAACATTCATTGGAAAGGTATGTGCAACGGCTCATGGTTGTTTCCGTCAGGGGCGTCAATTGGGAATGGCAGGGGTATGCAGCTGCCATACCCTGGGGTCCAGGGGGGAAAATAAAAGTTACTTTTAAATATAAATCCATGAACGACTCTTTGTCTATCTGTGCTGGTTATTATGTTGTTAAATTACAGTAAAATAACTACAAATGCAAAATGTTACAAAATGGTCACTTTAACAAGGTATTATAATTATATTCTCCACACTTTTTTTCTCCCCATTTTGACAAAATGGTATATTCCCAGGTTCCGCAGGTCAGCTGCACAGGTGCAATGCACTTGAACAATCGTTCCAGCCCAAGAAACCATAGAAGCGATGAACCCAGAACCAGTGGAAAAAGTACTCACATGTCTTACTTAAAGTGGCTATGTCACCTAAAGGGGTACTGTCACCTTAAGAAATCATCTAAAAAAACAAGTTATTATTTTTTGATGTCATTGTGGGAATGCGTGATAAGCCAATCAAATGAATTAATTTACTGTTACTTATTGTATGTCTGTACAATGTACATTCTCTTCCCATCGCCCGCAGGGCCGCTCTTGCAGCCCTCAGAAATCAGCTTCTCTGCTCCCACTGGGCTAGCACTAAAGCTAAAGAGGCTAAAGCTAAAGACACAAATTTATATATAAATCTGTGCATATAAAAATTATATTTCCCCCCAAATCTGGTCGTTACTTCGCCATTGTTCATGTGAATATGGTTGTTTATCTTTTATTGTTGAATTTGCGGATTCGCTCAAATTCAGTGGGAGGGGATGTTCCCTCTCGCCGGGAGGCGGGGCTCTAAATGCGGGGGGCTTGCCACATTTTCCCCGCTGCCCGTAGCCCCCGCTAGCTGTCCTCACACTCACAGTCACACGCTCGTTGAGTCGCCTCGCACAGCGCCACAGACACACACACACACACACACACACACACACACACACACACACACACACACACACACACACACACACACACACAGCTGAGCTCTGGTTAGTCGCGTTAGTTTCAATATAAGGAACGATGCTGGGCTAAGTGATTTGAAGAAGGATATAAATTGATGAAATAGAAACGCCGTGTTGATCTGCATTTCTCCAGACTAGTAAAGAGGCTGTCTGTCTTCTTTCTCCTCCTCCTCCCCGCGCCCGCAGGCAGTGGAGGGGGCTACGCTGCGGGCGATGGGAAATTTTGATTCAAAGTGTTTTCAAATAGACCATGTGATCTATCATACTACTATCATACTATTAGAATTTCGGGTCTGACAGCGGACCTTTAAGTAAATGGCATATATGGAGGCCACATCGGCCACATACTACATACGCTATACTGCAGGGGTCTTCAACGTTTTCAGGCCAAGGACCCCTTAGTTGAGAGAGAGATGAAGCAGGGACCCCCACAACCTTTTCATATATTCCATATATAGTGGGAGAAATATGTAACAAAAATAGGCTAATGTGTTCACTTCCGGGAAAAAGTGTGAAAATTTGCACCTACCGGTACTGTAGGGGTGTTTTTGTGCGCTGAATTAAAAAATCAAACCTCGGTTCGAACTGAAGCGGTGAATTAGAGCAGTTCCAGATCTATGTTTTTGATTCAGATGGGTCCCAGGGACATTTTATGAGTCCCGTTTTTACTGGTGTGTTTGTGTGTGTGTGTGTGTGTGTGTGTGTTTTTTTTTTTTTTTTTTTTTTTTTTACCGCAACGTGCTCTCTCTCTCTCTCTCTCTCTCTCTCTCTCTCTGTTTTCTCCGTGCCCGTGCGGTTTGTAAGTTTCACTTTCGGTTTAGAAATCAGCATCGCTTGCTCTGTCTGGCTCTCTCGGCTCTCTCTCTCTCTCTCTCTCTCTCTCTCTCTCTCTCTCTCGCGCGCGCGCATGCGCAGATCCTGTTCATACTGGACGGTGAGTGAGTGAGTGAGTGAGTGAGTGAGTGAGGACAAGGCATGGGACAGACATGACCATACATTGGAAGCGGCTAGTCACCGCTTCAAAAATTGACGGATCCAAGCACTTTTCCCATGGGATCTGCTGGCTCTAATTCACTTACCATACAGGGAAAAAAGACCCCCCAAAATCTTCTTTAAGTAGCATGTGAGGGGTCTATCTAGGGGTTTTTCATGATTCTGAATCCATTGCAAGCATTTGTTTTGCACGAAAAACATTCCTTGGGCTAAAAATGGATGGAAGTGATGAATCACTAAACCATACTAAACCATAGTTTTGTGGGGTCTAGCCCAAGGAATAGACCCCTCACTTAAAGAAGATTTTTTTGGGGGGGTCTTTTTTCCTTGTATGGTATTAAGGTGAATTAGAGCCAACAGATCCCATGGGAAAAGTGCTTGGATCTGTCAATTTCTGAATTCAGCGCACAAAAATACCTTTAGGTGCAAAATTTCACAATTTCTGCCGGAAGTGAACACCTTTTTCACATATTTGCCCCACTAATAGTTTCATGGTTTGACTGCACGATCATCAGTGTATTTTGGATTCATGTCAATTTGTGTTTTCAGATATTTAACCACTTGAACCGTCAATACTTAATAAACTTGACCTTTCACTCTGTACCTGGACTGCTCTTTTCTCACCTCCACGCTAAATGTCTTTGCCGCAAATAGCCGATCTACTGAGCTTGTAGATCTGCTATTTTTGGCTAAAGTTCTCAGAATATGGACTCTAGGATTCAAGTGGTTAATATAAAAAAGGAGAAAAACGTCTCTATCACACAAAGATTTGGAGGACCCCCTGTTGTAACTCTGAGGACCCCCTAGGGGTCCCAGACCCCCTGTTGAAGACCTTTGAGCTACTTCATTACACTTGTAACATGATTGTAATAACAGTTCCTATACATAACCTACCATAATCACAACGAAATGTAATGCTTCAAGATACACCAGGTAATAAGCCATGTAGGCTACTAAGAGGCAGAACCTGAATTTGATCAGTTTTGTATTTGAGGCATGCAGTACCTACATGAGAAACAGATTATCATTCGAGAATGTATTTTGTCAAAATGTGCAAAATAACAGATGACATGTTTTAAAATGTTTTGGGAAAAAATACCAATTTAACACTGTCCACTTCCCGCACTTCCTTGGAGCCCGCCTATCCTGTTTGCTTCAAATCATGTATATTTTATCTTATTTCTCTCCATTTCCCAAAGCATTTACCTGGTTCTCATGTGCCCACTCTTCTAGTTAAACAGTATTTTAATCATCCATGGAATGGAATTTGGCTAATGTTAATAATGTTGTTCGCAGTTTTTGCCAGATGATGGCGCCAGATAACCAAAAGGGCTGTGTCCAAAGGGCAGCCAATGAAAATACATTAAAGCTCAGAATGCCACTGTTGCTAGGCGACCCATAACTTACACTTTACAGTGGGGTGAGGCCGGGGACCCCCATAGGTCCTTGAGGGGCTTCCATTCCCTCCACACATTCTCTCCACACAAAGTTTAATGTTATATAAATAATGCTTATGAATCTGGATCTGGTTCATAACAGAAATGGGAGACCATGCACAATGGACAACACACACATTTATTTAAACACATCATATATAATACAATTTTGTTCTGATTTAGTCTTTTGAATAATCAGTGTTGGGTGTAACAGCATTATAACTAACTGTGTTACGTAACAGCGTTAGGTTTGGGAGTAACGGAGTAACCTAACGAGTTGGTTTGCAATTTAGTAATCTCGTTATAGTTACCTTTTCTAAAATAATCACGTTACATTGGGTGCGTTCGGAAATGCGCACCGGGTGTGTGCTCAGTGTAGTGAGTGCAGTGGGTGGTGACGTTGTAGAGTGCGTTCAGTGTGGCTTGTTCACGAACGACCAGTTAAGAGGCAGCTGTGCGCTTTTTCACTCTGAACTCAGAAGGTAAACTTTCTGAAAAGCAGCAGTTGCTTAGGCTAACGTAGCGTTGATATTGAAAGGAGATGTAATTCATAACACATTGGCATACCGGTACCTGCTGTTAGTTTTCACGTTGATGCGTGTGAAACTATCAAGCCCAAACGACCAATTAAGCTGCAAATGCTGCATTTTGCAGTCATTTCCTCCATTGTTCACAGCTGAGAAGCGCTCCAGACAAAAACCAACCAATCAAAACACCGCACTGACGCACCACACTGTCAAACCCCATCTTCTGAGTAGGGTCGGTCGGTGCGTGCACGCAGCACACTGATGCGCCGCACACTGGATTTCCGAACGACAACGCACCAAGTGCACCGAATAAACGGACGACAACATGGCACACCAGTGCCATGTTGTCTTGTTTCCTGAATGAATGAGCTCTCTCTGTCAAAGGAAGCATGCATGCAGGTCCCACTCCCAAAGGCCGTGTTTCTAACACGTTACTTTTCTCAGAGGGGAAACGCAGTAACGTAACGGATTACTTTTAAAAGGCAATAACGTTGTAACTTGACAAGTACAGTAACTTTAAAAAGTAACAATACCCAACACTTTGAATGAAGACTAAATGTAACAATCTCAAAGTCTTTTGGTCTTAATCTTAAGACTAAAAGACAAAATTAACACTTTTAATTAACACTGGGGCAGCTGTATCCACTGGACATAATACGAATAGCTTTAACTGTTGTTCACATTAGAAAAGTGAATTCCATTCACCCATTCACACACACATTCATACACCGATGGCGGAGGAAACCATGCAAGGCACCAACCTGCTCACCGGGAGCAACTAGGGGTTCAGAGTCTTGCTCAAGGACTCTTCCACACTAACTCTGGGGGAGCCCGGGATCGAACTGGGAACCCTCTGTGTTCTCAGGACGGTTTCTCTACCCCTGAGTCACTGCCACCCCGTGATGACTGGCGCTCACTGGCCAACGTCCATGTCACTGAAAGAAAGACAATGTAACAATAGCAATAAATACACAGGGAAGATATGTTGTGGATTGATTGATTGATTGATTGACTTCATAGTGATCTAAATGTTCTGTATGTTTTCCTTAATTTTTTTATATGTGATAGTACACACTCTAATGTTTTTTGTATTCATATATTTTTTTGCTATACGTTCCTTATCATTATCATTGTCATTAAAGACCAGGTGCGAGTGGAGGAAATGGAGATATGGGAATCAAACCGGTGAATTAAATACATTTTCATTTATATTCATACGGGTCTATCTATGTCATCAGTACGTTTACGTTTATAGGAACTAATCAAAATTCAACCTTTAGGCGATATACAAATGCACAAACATCTAAAGTGTGACAGAAATACAGTATGTTTCATTTCACAACGTCTTTTAAAAGGATCCCTGGCTGTATAAGACTTACAGTATATGTCTTAATACTAGCTCCTTTCGGAACCCCTCCCTCCGCTATAGCTCTGAGACGAGGTTCCTGGAAACTACAAGCCCAAATCGGGAAGTTCCGGGGAAGCTCCGCCGTCATTAACACTTCTGACGTTTTGTGCACATCGTATCCAAAAAGTATGTCTCAGATGTTTACTTTTCTAGCGTGGAAAAAACTCTAAGCTATGGGGTTGAAACGAGTTTAAATGACTGTATTTGTCAGCCTGTGGACAGTTTTTCCCAATGCAATTTTACAGAAGCAGGAATGCACATGCGTGACCGGCCATTCATCTGTGTACCGAAATGTACCAAGCGGTCGGGGCAAAAAAACCTACCACAGGCTGACAAAAACAGCGATTTAAACTCTTGTTTCAACCCCATTGCTTCTCGGAGCTATAGCAGAGGGAGAGGTTCCGAAAGGAGCTACCTTAACTCTTTGATAGTTTTCTCAACCAAATGGTAGAGCACATTTTAAGTCCATATTTCTCATTGAAAACAATGCTGAAATTAACTCAACCTCATTCAGCCATTTCTACCATTTGGTTGAGGTGTTTGATGGCCAATAATATCCACCTGAGGGTGCAGTGACTTCACACACCATGCTTTCCAAGTCATGTGACACAGAGGAAATCTGACACAAGAGAAACACTCCTGACAGCTTGGCTCTCTCCTGCAGGAATTTCAAAGCTAGGAGGATTCTCTTTACATAATATCATCTCAGAGATGTTACTGAACATGCATATGTAACAAAATGCAATAAAAATAAATCTAATAATGGTCAAATAATTTTTTGAAAACATGCTTTACCAAACGGTAGATGTGCCCGTTGATGGTAAAGGTAGTGCAAGTAAAACTAAAGTATTAAAAACATATTATTTACTATGAATAATTACAACTTCTACTCATTCATTGTTGTTATTATGAAGCATTGAATGTTTTGTCATTATAATATTATGCTGAAATAGTTCTAAAAGTACGATTTTATTCTTGTTTAAAAAATATGCTCTACCAAACGGTTGAGATGTCTGTTAGTGGTAAAAGAGTAGTGTCCAATCAACATACACAGTACACCTGTTCACCTATTCAACCCTAATTATCAAAGTTCAACATATTATCTAAAGTTCATCATCTGATATTTGTTTTGTCACTAATATGTCAAGAAAATGGAACAATATTTTTCAATTTGCCATTATCCAATCTTCAGATATATGCCCCCAAAATACATGAAAATGTGGCATTTTTGCGCATATAATGCATAATTTGCATATTTAAAAATAAAGTTTCAGAAAACTTGTAATACATTTTTTGTTTGTTTTAATGTAAGTAATCAACTGGAGAAGTTTCATTGTTCTAGCTATCAGTTAAAGTTTTTCTATCAAATGCACCCTTAACAATAACGTACATCTCTACCGTTTGGTAGAGGCTTATAGTTTAAAAATTGGAGGTGTATTGTAAAAAAAACAATTGATTGTTGTTATTAATGCCTAAAGGGAATAGAAAATGCAAAGAAATAATTTTTTGACAGCTTCTTTCTTGGTGGGAACTTCAGGACAACTTTGTTTTTTTACAACAAGGGTTCATATTTTAGATTGTAATTAGAGAAAAGAAAAAGTGAGTGTTAAAATGTTTTCATTTGCTTCGTTCTATTGTTTTATCGCGTTTACCGTGCTAAAATGTGGGGCATGCATACGCATGGGGGCATGCGTAAGTGGCTAAATATGTATTTTTACACACAATAAGCCAGCAGTTTCTTTATTGCTATTTACAGTAACACTTCTAGCTCCCATAAGTCACATCCAACCATGAAAGGTTGCGTTGTATCTTGGGAATGGGCTTATTCTGTGTAAAATGACATATTTAGCCACTTGTACGCATGCCCCCAACCACTGAAATAAGAATCTCTAAAACAATAGAAAGAAGTAAATGAAATAATTTTAACACTCATCTTTTATTGCGACCGTAGGTCGCATTTACTACCAAAACCTCCACCGGCTGTCTGTGAGTGAGTGAGTCAGTGAGTCCGTCACACTTTTGCCCTGCTCATATCTCCACAACCGTTGCTCCCATCCATGCCAAATTTTGCACACACACTCCTTGACTGCCAAACTACAACCTCCAAGGACCCCCGGAGCCCCAGGGACCCCCAGGTCCCTGGGGGACCCCCAGATGTAAAAAATGACCAAATGTGCTCACACGTCACACGTCACACTTTTTCCCTGCTTATATCTCCGCACCCGTTGACCCGATCCATGCCAGATTTTACACACACACTCCTTGCCTGCCAAACTACAACCTCCAAGGACCCCCGGGGGACCCCCAGATGTAAAAAATGACCAAATGTGCAAAAATGACCAAATGACCACCCCAACGGGGCTGCTCACGGGGAATTCCCGGGGACCACCGACTCCTGGTGCTCCAGAACGGATGCAAAAGTGGTGGCGCCCCCAGTGGAGGACCCCCTGCCACTGCAGCGCACATAAAATGCCGTAACTCGGGCTAGGAGCGTCCGGGAGAGCCGGGGCCGGTACCTATTCGTCCGCCAAGGCAACGCGGAGACCCCACCCCTCATTTCTCACATGGCCCTATTCTAGCGCCACCTTCAGGCCGATTTTTAAAACACATTTTTGGACACTGCTCCTACAGTTTTTGCCCTAAAATCACGAATATCACTACACAGCATGTCTACACTCATGTCATCAACATGGATCAGGAAGATTTTGGAAAAACAAATTTTAGCCCTATTTGTGGAGATAAGCCACCTACGGTCGCTTATCTCCCGATTAGGGAGTCTTACTGGTATTCTTTAATTACAATCTAAAAGATGAACCCTTGTTGTAAAAAACTAAAGTTGTCTTTTAATGCATGTACTCTATGAGAGTAAAATTGCTAATTAAAAACAGCTTTATTTATTTTAGAAATAGTTAATATTACTCAATAAGGACAACTCCCTTCGAATTTGATGAAACAAAATAAACATACAAGTGTGTGCGTGCACATTTGTGCATGTGTGGGGGTCTAAGCTTCTGTCATACGTAAGAAGGGGGATCTCAGTTTCGTAGCATCCAGGAGTGGGTGCAACATCTGAGAAGAGCCTGATGTGACACTCACTCTGTGTGTGAATCATCTCCAGTGTCTGGTGGGTCCACCTCCATGGGAACCTCTTCATGTTGTCCTCCAGGGAACTGGAACGCTACCACCGAGCTGCGATAAATAACTGGAACACTCCCACTGAAGTACAAATCACCATGAGGGTACTGGAACACTCCCACTGAGCTGCAATACATGAACACATGACCAAGGAATATTTAGAGGAAAGTAGGCTAGTATCACAAGACTGTCCATTTTAGTCTGGCAACTAAATCTCACGATACTTCAGAAACAGAAACGATACCTGCTGCCCAGTGCTGTAGTGGCCTGTATGTACTGTGTGCAATTTAGTTTTTTTGGGATGACTATTTTCATGGCAGACCTGAACAGAGTTTGGTGTGGATTGGGGAAACAAGGTACATGTGGCTCCTGGTAGCAGGCCCCTGAACAGTGTTTATGCGGATGAGAGCAACAGTGCACCTGTGGCACCCAGTGGCCCCTGAGGGCCACATGGGGCCCCTGGTGTGGCTTCTTTGATGTTAAACACCTGAACAGTGTTGGTGCCAAGCACTGTTGTGCCTGAATGCTTTCAATGAACAATCGTTCATGAACTTGTTCATATTTTGGGCCTAACGAGAATGCAACGTTCTTTATTTCCGCTTGATGAACGTTTGTTGTGAACGCGTTCATTCTGACGTTCATGAACGGCGCCCGTGGGCTCGTTTGCGGCCGCGCCCGGTCTTGTCTTTCTTTGCATTCACATTGAAGCGCTGTGTGTGCATCGCCTCCTCGTTACGTCTCCAAAGTGAAGCTTTGTCGTACGTTGTGTTGTATGCCAAAAATAGCTGATCTGCAAGCTCACATCCGCAACGCATTATGAGCTTATGGATCAGCTATTTTCACCATGCGGAAACATGCAGGATGTGTGACGGTATGGTAAATGATAAATGGTGCATTTATAGCACCTTTAGAGTCTTGCTCAAGGACTCTTCCACACTAACTGCCAGATGCTGAGAAACTCGTCCACGCCTTTGTCTCCTCCAGGCTGGATTACCAAAACCAGCCACTCGAAACCTCCGCTCTTCAAACACCAATCTTCTCCTTATCCCCGACACCAACCTCTGCACCATGGGAGACCAGGCCTTCTCCTTCACAGCCCTGCTTTTAGTTTTTCTCTGACCCATTTGGATTGTTTGCCTATATGCTGTTTTTGCCTTGTTTTACTGTTTTTTTTTTGCCTTGTTTTAAACCTGTAGCACTTTGAGATTCGAAAGAATGTAAAGCGTGTTATAAATAAAATGTATTATTATTATTAACTCTGGGGGAGCCCGGGATCGAGTTTGGTGCGGATCGGAGCAACGGTGCTCGCAAGTCTGGATGTTATGTTTGTAACATCTCCCGCCCTCCATCGGTTAAACACAGAACTGAAATTCCTATGATTGGCCGTTAGATGCGCTTTTCTGGTACCAGAACCAACATGTTCTCCATAGGATTCCATTCATTTCCCCCGAACTTTTACATTCGATTTTCTTACCTTAATAAACATTGTCATAAATACTTTATGGTTCCTGTTGCTAGTTTATAGCCTAGTTTCAATCACCAAAAATATGGTCCAATTTATAATATATTTGATGTTAAAGCAGGGTATGCTGTAGGAGGGGCTTGTGTTAATGAGTAGTCTTCTTCATGTGCTTTATTTTCGGCAAGCTCAACACCACATTCTCCCAAGTATCCCTGCGGTTGCACGTGAGACGTGACCGTTGGCAGCCAATAGCATTCGAGATACTACCATTTTTACCAATGAACATTGATTTCTACAATGATGGCGGCACCCGTAGAAGGGCCAAAAAAGCTTCATTTTCGCAGCATAGAAACCAGTGGCTTTCCACCGTCCATATTTTTTACAGTCTATGGTTAGTTGACCTTTTAGGCAATTTTTCTTTTTTTATAAAGGATAAACAAAGATTGGTAACACAGCTAGGCTATATTATATAATACTGACCTGGGACGACCTCCACCATCACCAAAGCTTCTCTGAGATGCAGTGACCTGCTAATAAACACACACACACACACACACACACACACACACACACACACACACACACACACACACACACACACACACACACACACACACACACAAAGCTTCAAAATATTTGACAAAGTTTGAAAAAAGAAGAATAACAACAAATATTTTCAGGGGGACCACGGACCCCCACCTGAAAATATGTGTGTTATTGACATTGAAAATGAGAAGCATAAATTATGTTTAATCAGTGTGACGGGTAATCCCACCTGGGCAGCCTGTGACAGAGGAAACGTCGACTCCCCGTTCACCACAACTCCTGGTACTCCAGATGGGTTGTCGACACACTGCACTGACAGCTGCACAAACGTTAAAAAAGGCAAAGGCAAGACAATTCAATTTGCAGAAAAACATCAAGCAAAGGAAAAAAACACAATAATAACATTATAACATGACATTAGAAAGCATACAACTAAATAAGTAAAAATTAGATACAGTTACCCTGCAGAGGAGAAAAGAAAAGGTGTTTAGATGTGTTTTAATGTAAATCAGTATCAGCAGAGTTTGTTCCAGATATTGTGGAGCATTAAAACGAAATGCTGCTTCAACACATTTATCTGTGGTTTTAGGAACAGAAAGAGGAATGTTGGCCTGAGAGATCTGGGTGGTTTATTATAATATTATGAACCATTTGATTTGATTTGATTTGATTTGATTTGATTTGCATCTCTTTTAGCCAATGGCTAATTTTCCAAGAGTCCAGCAAATGGCTGCCCATGGATTCTTGGGACATGAAAAGTGTGCCCATGCAGAAAAAAGGTTGAGAAACACTGCGCTAAGGGATGCTAACCACCGCAAAACGGTGAGGGCAGGCCGGGCTTCCAAAGAGGCCCAATGAAAATCTATGAAAAAATAATCTCTGTGTAATTGCAGCAAAACACTTGTGCACAACAGCACTTTAAAGGCAATATAATGTGAGAGAAATCTCAGTTTCTTACAGTTAGTTCCGTAACAGATAACAAGCTAGCGGCTCATAACCGTGCTCCGATTATACAGTAACACACTTCTTTAACCCTCAAAGACAACACCACACAATAATGTTCTACAGTAATAAAGTTGTAGCATTTCGACACATTTTTACCTTTATAGCAATGTTTAGGCCTTGGTGCGCCATTTTCCTTCTTAGCATGCTACGTGAAATAGCCTCCCCACTGACGTTGACATTCGTACGTTATGACGTACGCCATCACGTACAGTACGTACATGATGCTCTAACTGTAAACACGGTCAGTTGGAAGTACTATTGCCCTCTATGCTGTAGAGGGCAGTACGATTACATTTTTCATTCACGGTCCGTTGGTTACATCACTGTTTCCCAAACACTGGGTCGGGACCCATTTGTGGGTTTGCGAGTGAATACCCCTTTTTTGTTTCCCACATTTTGTTTTTAATTATTGTTATTTAAAGAGATTTTCCAAAAATCCCAAAGAATTCAACAATTTTCATGAGTTAAAAACAAATTCAAAAGTTTTTCAAAAGAATTCCATAAAAAAAGCTCACAACGTGACGCGTTTTGAGCTTTTAGAATAGTAGCTTGTAGATAGTACGTTTCCATGTCGGCTGGCACTTTGATATATTTTATGATATGCTTTACAACATTGAGACTTTGTCTCCTCCTCTGTATCAAAAGATAAAACATAGGACGGAGAAGCACAACATTATCTTGATCATTAAAATAATACATTACATTATTCATTGAATAAAGATTGTACTTAACATTAAGAGAGTGTCTGTCTTCCAATATTAGAGAGGCCAATTTTGCCATTATGATAAGAAACTAAATGATATGTTATAATGAGAAACGTTACCAAATAATGAGGTAGCTCAAAAACAATGAATTCGTATTTCAAGCTAGGACTAGAAACTATAGGTCTTTTATGTCCATGTCTTTGTTTAATGTGTGTCTAATGTGCCTTTTTAGATGTTCATAATCATAATCAGCTGTAGCCCATTTTGGGCCATTTTGGGCCAAGAACTCAACCTCAACCTTGATGTTAAGTTTCCTTCAACATAAAGTATATGCTTCTGCCATATCTACATTCTCTTCTCTTCTCTTCTCTTCTCTTCTCTTCTCTTCTATTCTATTCTATTCTATTCTATTCTGTTCTGTTCTGTTCTGTTCTGTTCTGTTCTGTTCTGTTCTATTCTAATTTAAATTTGATTTAAATGTTGAGTTTAATTTGACTCAATCATAAAAAAGTATAAACTATACCTACCTGTGTTTTACAAGTCTTTCGTCTGTAAAATTTGTTGAGTACACAGTATGTCCATCCATATTTGAGCTAATAATAATCCACTTCATTTCTAGAGCAACTTCCCAAGTCAGAATCAACATATATTCTCCAGTCCAACTGATGATGCAGCACTGTGGAACTGGTGTCCTTACTGTGGAGATAGGACCGTGTCTATGCTAGATAATAAAAGTGGACTCTTGGAAATGACAAATGAGCATGTTTTATGATAATGCTGCTGATAAGCAATAGTGTGGAGTTGGGTTGGGACTAATGTGGACTCAGTGGATACAAGCTAAAATATATTTTTATTGACACAAAACCATGAAGATACTTTTATTGCCACACAACCATAAAGATACTTTTATTGCCACACAACCATATACAAGATACTTTTATTGACACAAAACCATATTCAGTTTCTGTACATAATTTTATTGCAGCTCTGACTAAAACAAGGAACAGGACATACATACATGAAGACATTTACACCATTACCACTTCCAACAATAAATACATAAATACAAGAAGAAAACAAGACAAACAGCCAGCGAGGGAGGACAAGCCTCTCCTCTCCATAATGTTTTTATTGATAATGAGCACCTTATCAATCCTGCTTATTGAGCCGGGCTTTTATCGAGCCCACTATTGAGCGTTTTCTAATATTTTGTGGAAAAACGTGAGACGACAAATTCTGAACAGAACTGGTACTTTTATTTATTGGGTTGTTGTGACTGAGTTTGTGGCTGACCACCATCTATGAAGATGACAATTGACAAAAGTAAACAATATTTTCATTAAATATAGGCTAATTAAAATAAACATTCATTGATGTGCAATAAGTGTTACATTGCTTTATATAGTACTGTAATAATGTTTTGATCGCCTCTTGTCTTGACTTGACTGTTTAGACTTCATGGGCCTACAATTCCAAGTACTTGTCAAGGTCCCTAGTGTTCTAATATGATAATTTTTTAGGGGGTCACGATGATGTTTGGGAACCCTTGCCCTAGGGGTATGTCACACTTTTTTGTGTAATGTGTGTGTTCTTGAGTTCTTCTTGTGTGTTTGTTTTTATCGGTGCGCAGCTGAGAGTGTAGCTGCTGTGCGCACCAGTGAAAGCGCATGCTCGGAAATTCTTAATTAAGAAAGAAATATAGGTGACATGCTCCTGGCCTGGGTCCAGCTGTAAAATTGCGCCACCTATTAAGCTGAGGGCCGGGTTGGGTGGAATTCCATGGACTGGGCTAGGGCCCACATTTTCAGCCTGTGCAGGGCTCTACTATAAGTTCACAAAGAGCCACAATGTGAAGCATTGTGGGGAGAGCTGGGCAAGAATGAACCAACACATCTTTTAGAACAAAACCGTTTTCACAAATCTCTCTCTCTCTCTCTCTCTGTGTGTGTGTGTGTGTGTGTGTGTGTGTGTGTGTGTGTGTGTGTGTGTGTGTGTGTGTGTGTGTGTGTGTGTGTGTGTGTGTGTGTGTGTGCGTGCGTGCGTGCGTGCGTGCGTGCGTGCGTGCGTGCGTGCGTGCGTGTGTGTGAGAGAGATATATATTTTATATATACGTATATATATGTATATTTTAATAGACAGTCCCCAAATCAAGTCCTTGCAGTCTTCCCGTGAATGCTTGCCTAAGTCAGTGAGTCAGTAAAGCCTCTATCAGAGTCCAGGGTGAAGAGCTATTCACTTCACCGCGTTGTAGTTTCCTGGCTATCACCTAGGCTTTGTTATGTATTTTTAGGTGATAGCTAGAAAACTACACCGCAGTGAAGTGAATAGCTCTTCACCCTGGACTCTGATAGAGGCTTAAGGGAGCAGATTTTAATTGGGCCATGATTATAGCATCCAAAGATGTCTATGAAAGACTATAGACGAGAGCTGATGCAATGTCCTGCCTGCAAAACGGGACCATACCTATGTTCCCCAGTTTCTATGTTCCCCAGGTTCTATGTTCCCCACTTTCTTACCACCTAAACCTACCCCTAACCCTAACCCTAACCCTAACCATAACCTCACTAAACTAATGCTGTGAGGTGGGGAACATAGAACCTGGGGAACATAGGTTGGACCCCTGCGAAACAATAGGCAGGTTGTAAATTATTAACTCACTGGCTTTATGGCAGTGAGTACAGTACACTGAAGTACAACAATGGATGGTTGCCAGTTGCCACTGTCTCCTGGCCACTCCCACTCACCACACTAATAAAGTCCCATTACACATGCACCTGTCTCCAACTGCCTCATAACATTAAGAAACACTTCTTCTTTAGACGACCTTTGACTTCCATCTGGCTGGTTTAAATGTGATCTAAATTACTTAATTGCTTCTATTGTCAGCCTTAACCTCATTCATTCTTTGAGTGTAAGATAGTTTGAGGAAACAAGCTTAAATTCACTTAAACCCTGACTCGACTACTGTTACACACTCTATAGCAGGGGTTTTCAAAGTGGGTGATGGGGCACCCTGGGGTGCCGCAACGGCAGTCCGGGGTGCCGCGAGATAATTTGATAATATTTGGAATTTATTTGGACACAAAATATTTAATATCATTTTAAACTTGAAGTACAAAGTTATTTTCAGTCAGTTCTAACCAAAATGGCTGTTATCTCAACGTTTTCCACGCAACATAATCACTAAAATATCGTCACTGTCAGGCAGAAACCTTGTATCTCCAAGTTTCAAATGTGTACGTCTTTTGGTAAAGCAAAGCCCTGCTTCATCATACAAGACTATTGCACAAAACTAGTGAAAACAACCGATGTTGTGTGCTTGTAGATCTGCTGTTTTCACAAGTTTAGTACATTTTATAGATGATAAATATAAAACTATACAAAGCTATAAAGGTGCTGGGAGTGAAAATTATAATGTAGGGTTGCCTCGGATTAAAAAAATATCTATGTGGTGCCCTGAGACAAAAAGGTTTGGGAATCCCTGCTCTATAGGCCGGTGCATAGTCCACTTTTAGAGACGAGTTTAATTTCGTTCAGTTCGGGTTTTCACGACATCACCACCCTGTACTTTTGGGTATTGTGGTGCAATTAGTAGACCCCCCTGAAGCGTTATATTGTAGTTTTGGAAGGAGCTGACCCCATTTAAACTCATCTCTAAAAGTGGAGTATATGCATCAGCCCAGAGCCAACGCCCTATATTGGCAATATGAACGCCCAACAGTTCCTGTCTCATTACTCATCTGTGGCAACTTCCTCATCCTGGACTCTTTGCACCTTTGCACTCAGTGTTTGATTCTGTTGTTGTTCCTTTGGTTTTGGCCATCTGCTTGTTTGGGACTTTGATTCTCAGCCCTTAATTGGACTGCTTTTATAATAATAATAATTGTAACTAGAACTGCCAACTTGCGCTCAAGCAGGCCACACGTGGCCTACTTGTGTGCAAGCAGAGCGCGCCACGAGGTGTGTGCAGCTGGCCTCATGTCCCTAATGTCTTTGCCTGTTAATGAAGACATTACAGAGAGCGCTCATTCATTCATTCATTCTTTCATTCATTCATTCATTCATTCATTCATTCATTCATTCATTCACATAATTAACGTACGTTTTTTTTTATGCCCATCTCCATGTATGGGCATAACATATATTGTATGTATATGGATACATATTATTATTAATAAAGGATAAAATAAAATAAAAAGTCCATATATGGTCATTCCCATACATGGAGATTTCTGATGTCATAAATCCCAGGCCGAAAAATGAGAATGTTAGGGTATCCCCTTATGCCCATATATGGAGATCCACAGGCATCAAACCAGGGCCCTAACTCACCAAGGCCCTGCTTGGCATTACGTATGTATGTTTTATGCCCATATGGAGATTCATATATTGTCAATATTAAGGACATTATTAAGGATATTATGTTATCAATATTAAGGACATATATGGGCGGCGTGTTCCTCCCTCCGCATCATCAGTGCCCACACCCTAGGTGAGGTTGGCGATAGGGCCTTTCTGTGTGGAGTTTGCATGTTCTCCCCGTATCTCCTAGGGTTGATACCCTCACAAAAACATGAACAAACTCCCCCCAGAATGACAACAACTAGAATCGTCAGAGAAACGCTGTGGTTGGCCATATGGCCAAGAATTGGCGCGACCTCGCCCTAAATCGCATGTCACCCTGAGGTCGCAAGTCACCCTGAGGTGTCTTACTAGTACATACATACATTCACAGAATATGGTGATATGGTCATATTTTCTGGTCCTAGTAAGAATACAAAACACTGATGGTAAATGGTGCATTTATATAGCGCTTTTATCCAAAGCGCTTTACAGAGATTGTGCATTACATTCACCCATTCACGCACACATTCATACACCGGTGGCGGAGGAAACCATGTAAGGCACCAACCTGCACACCCGGAGCAATGTGGGGTGCAGAGTCTTGCCCAAGGACCCTTCGACATTAACTCAGGGGGAGCCCGGATTCGAACTGGGAACCCTTAGGGAACCCTTCGTGCTCTAATAACGGTTTCTCTACCCCTGAGCTATGCCCCCCTGATGCTGACCTTCTGGTGCTAGTAAGAATACAAAACACTGATGCTGACCTTCAAAGCAGCCAAAGGTATGGCTCCTCCATACCTCCAAAACCTGATCAACCCCTATACACCCCCACCCGTTCACTTAGATCAGCCAACACAGGGATGCTGACAGAACCCTCGCTAAAAGCCCCAGGGCAAAAATCCACTCGTCCGAGACAGTTTTTTTTTTTCTTTTTGAGGGAGTCCTGAGAAAAGGGAGTTACGAATACGATTGTCAGGCAATGGTTTTGACCTCTCTGCCTGCTTCATGTCGATGTAACCCTTTTCCCTTTTGTTTGGTCGCTGTTAAACTCTGCCTGTGTTGCCTGCATTTTGGGTTCTACTTCGACACACACCCTGATATAGTACCCTCTACAAGTGGACATGTTTGAATGACCCACAGCACGCATTTTAATTGAATTGACGCTCCATGTGGTCCGTGATGGTTCGGTTCAGTTGAGACAAACTCAGAGAACAAGATCCGGGATCATCAATGTGTCTGTGGCTTTTTTTCTGTACATAGAATGATAATGTCCTCATTTTGATCATTAGACCCAATTACTGAATGACACTGATTTACTATGATATTAAGAAACATTAGGACTCAGAGTCCACTAGGACAATGGCTCTTTAACGTTTCTTCTTCAACTCTGCAGACCTGACCTGTCAAGGTCATTTAAGGCTATAGCTCTTCATGTGTTTCTGGTATATTAAAAATGTATTTTATATATAAATATTATTGTCCTCTCATTTTGTATGTCCATGGCAAAAATATAATTTTGACAAGAATATCCACCACAAGCCAGCATGGTGACACCCCCCCTCCCCCTAGTGGTGAAAAAAAGAACTTCTGGGGACTCAGATTAGCATGGGGATGACCCCTGAACAAGATGACACCAGACAGACAAGTACCGAAGAATATATACAGCAGTGTTGATGTCGTCGACTAAAACTATGGACATAACATCCACTACGTTTTTCAACGCCGAAAACGAAATAAAAATGTATCTACGATGACTAAAACTAAAACTATATATTGACAATTACGTCAGCAAATAAAAAACTAAAATGTCAGGGAGGGACTAGTGGAGTAGAGAGACAATATAACTAAATGACAAGTCATTTAAAGCGTTTGGTGAGCTTTAGTAAAATGGCATTATGACGCCATCAAGGCAACACCAACATATATTTATGTTGCCAAAATCAACTGCACATTTAGTCGACTAAAATCTTACGATATTTAGTTGACTAAAACTAGACTATAAAACTGAAACTTTCCAGATGACTAAAATATGACTACGACTAAATTAAATTGTATTCAAAAGAATATGACCAAAACAAAATCAAAATTTGCTGTCAAAAACAACAGTGATATAGAGCAGGTGTTTTCAAAGTGGGTGACGGGGCACCCTGGGGTGCCGCAACGGCAGTCCAGGGGTGCCGCGAGATAATTTGATAATAATTTATGACACTTATACAGTATTTAGTATCATTTTAAACTTGAAGTACAAAGTTATTTTCAGTCAGTTCTAAACAAAATGGCTATTATCTCAACGTTTTCCTCGCAGCATAATGACTAAAATATCACTGTCGGGCAGAAACCTCGTATCTCCAAGTTGCAAATGTCTCGCGATGCGAGGCGTTGTGTGCTTGTAGATCTGCTGTTTTCACTAGTTTAGTACATTTTATAGATGATAAATACAAAACGAACGGTATTGGACATACAAGGTTTCCACCCGACAACGACGATATGCTATAATTAGGTGCTGGGAGTGAAAATTATAATGTAGGGGTGCCTAGGATTTAAGAAATATTCATGGGGTGCCCTGAGACAAAAACCTTTGGGAACCCCTGCCCTAGACCAGGGGTCAGCAACCTTTTTGACATGAAGAGCCGTGTTTTCATTTTCTTGATAGTCAGTGTGCCATGTCAACATTACGTTTGATCATGACACCACAGATTTTGATTATATACATTACAAGAACCTTGTAATATTTTCTTTCAGTGTATATATATATATATATAAAGGTCAAATTAATTCTGACTGTATACATGACTAACTGACTCTTGCCTTGGCAATGTAAACGTATGTTTTCTCATGCCAATAAAGCTACTTTGAATTGAAACTTGAATTGAATTGACTAACGTGTTATATGTATATCAAGAATAATTACAAGACTAATGAGATCATCTAATTATGTTTTGGCTAAATTTTGGCCTCAAAATGACTAAAGAAAGTAGACAGTTTTCTTAGTTATCAAGATGTTTATTTGATATTGACTCAATAGCCCCATCTGTCTGCCTGATCAAGAACACATGGTTGCACACCTCAGCATGGGTTCACAGTCCTTAACTAACAGCACCCTCTAGTGTCTGAAAGCCATGTGCACATGTGCGAATGCAACAGTCAGTGTGAAGTAACATTCTCTGAAACACAAGGGGAAATTGCGCTCTTTCGAACGACCATAATTTCGACCGGAGGGTTTCACTCCACGGAGGTTAGGGTTAGGGTGAGGGTTAGAGTCGGCTGTTGAAAAGATGACATGTAGTAACAGCGACACGCTCCCAAACACACATGGGTATTTTGGTGTAGCGTAGCTCAGCTATGCCATCATCTACCCATGTTAAAACAAGGAGGGGATCTATACTGCAGTTGTTTAGTCTGCCCAAGCCAGGCTAATTTTGGTGTGCTGTGTGGCCAAATCAACCAGGGACATGCAGAGAATGTTAGAGAGATCGGGCCTGACATTTCCAAAAGCGCACTTTAGGTGAACATACCTAAAATAGCCTATCTCCAAGCTCACAACGCGTCGCAGCGTTTATTATGTAGAGATCAACTATTTTCGGTTTGTGATGCCACACTCAACTACCCGTAATTGCCGGACTATAAGCCGCGGCTTTTTCCCATGTTTTGAACCCTGCGGCTTATACAACAGTGCGGCTTATATAGAGATTTTTACAGCAAACGGCCAGTTAGTTAGTTTTACAATGGTCTTTAACAAGGATTTATATATAGATTTATACAGCTAATGGCCTCCAGGGGAGCTCTAGCGGGAAGCAGGAAGGACACCTGCAGCTTATAGTCAGGTGCGGCTTATATATGTATACATTTGTTTTTTGTTCTAAATTTAGCTGGTGCGGCTTATATTCAGGTGCGGCTTATAGTCCAGCAATTACGGTAAGTATAATCAAGATTCAAGCCAATACTGGAGATGCAATTCTTTCTTTCTTTTTTTAAGATTTGTTTTGGGTCTTTTATGCCTTCGTTGATAGTACAGTAGACTGACTGGAAATGGGGGGAGAGACGGGGAGTGACACGCGGCAAAGGTTGTCCGGATCGAGAGTCGAACCGGCGACGTCGTCAGACATCCATGCCTATGTGGCAATGCCTGAGTGGTATGCGCCTGGACCGGTAGGCCAGCGGGCGCCCCGAACATGCAATTCTTTCAATATATAATGATGCATTCAAGTTCAGTAGAGTTTGGAAATCCCATTGAATGGAAAAGGGGCATTTAAATGTCTTTCAAACTAGCTGTAAGTGTTCTGGAAAGGGCACTTTTACATGATTTGACGGTTAAAAGGGCAGGGGCTCAAGCCCCCCTTGATGTCTATGTGTGCACGTGCCTGGAATCAACAATTGTCTTGCCCCGCACCCAGAACCTTAGAACGTAGAAGCAGGTGAGCCATGACGGGGAAATCTCACTTTTGCGAACAACCATCATTTCGACCGGAGGGTTAGCGACTCACTCCACGGAGGTTAAGGTTAGGGTGAGGGTTGGAGTCGGGTGTCGAAAAGATGACATGTAGTAACAGCGACACGCTCCCAGCCATGACATCACATATTTTCTAGTTTACTTCCTCCAGCAGAGTGTGCAAGTACTGCGTTCGGTGTTTCTGTCACCCGTAGCCAATCAGGGACCGGCATTCTTGGCGACGTCACCATCATCAAGTGCGACCTGATATAAACCACACTGGGCAAACAGATAAGCGTCAGATACACCGAATGCAGTACTCGCGCGCGCTCTTCTGGCGCACAAGTAGGCCATACATGGCCACGAGTTGCACAAGGAGCAAGTTGGCACCTCGACAGAGCGCAGCTCTAGTTAGTGTGGTTGGTGTAGCAGGCCAGTTTTCATCTTATTGTGGGCTCGTCTGAAAGGCGAGACCAGTATGTTATCTTCATTATTTATCTATCAGTCAAGTTCTCCCCAAAATGACGTAATTTATCTATCAGTCAAGTTCTCCTCGACATTACAAAGGCAGGGCCCTTAGCCAATGAGGTGCAGCCAAAGGGTAGATCTTTATGTTATCGTAGGAAGCCTCTTTGTCTATGACATCATGGAGCAATCAACATCTAAGAAAAAATGTAAAATATAATTGGAAATTGCAGGCGTGGTTGCTGTGACTATATTCTGCAGGTGGGTACCTGTCATGTGAAGCGAGCCCAATCCTGGAGCTAGTATCACTCTCCCAACTCCACTTCCCCCCTGAATTGCAATTGTACCTTTCCCTCATTGAATTCCAATGTCAGATTTTTTTTAAATAATTATATATACAGTACATACATTTTATAAAAAAAAACATAATAATTAAATTATTAGATCTACCCGTTGGGTAGATCTTTGTGCCCATACATGGTGTTCCAAGTGAGCCCACATTGTTTCGTAGGAACAGTATTTCTAGTTATTATTGTGGGCTCGCTGAAAAGCGAGACATGTTCTCCCAAATCTTTATAAGGTTATTCTCCTCAAAACTGGCCAACAGTACAAAGGCAGGGCCTTTAGCCAATGAGGGAGCAGCGTTCCTGGTGATATCCCCACCAACAAGTGTGACCTGATAAAAATAAGAGAGAGAGGAAAAGAGACCCATTGAATCCCTCAGTATCTGAGGGATTGAATGTAGGAGTCTCAGAAGTAATGTTGGAGTGCCTGTTGGGTAGATCTTTATGCCCATATATGGTGTTCCATGTTGGAGTACCCGTTGGGTAGATCTTTATGCCCATACATGGTGTTCCATGGGAGCCCACACAGATTTTTGAAGCGGTGTAAACCGCTTCCAATGAATGGCTTTGTGTGTATCACGCCCATATATGGTCATTTCAGTCCAGAATGAACAGGCTTTTTCAAAAACAGAATGTCCGTTTAATTACCATATATGGTGATCTCAGTCCAGAATGAACAGGGTTTTTCAAAAACAGAATGTCCGTTACCTTATGTCCATATATGGTCACTCCAGGCCAGAATGAACAGGTTTTTCCTGTCCCGTACGTGTAAAATATCAGTCCAGAATGAATAGGCTTTTTTAAAAAGCAAAATGTGTGTCCCATGTCCATATATGGTCATTTCAGTTCAGAATGAATAGGCTTTATATGTCCTGTACATCTAGAATATGTGTGCGGTGTCCCTCCCGGTCAGATGAATGGATACTTTGAGGATTGGTCAAGCTTCACATGATAATTTGGCCTTCAGGGTTTATCTGTCTTATTTAAACACTTTATATTTATTTATGTATTTATTTAATTACAAATTCTTATTTTAATGTATGTGTTTTAATCTATTTTATTTTTTAAACCTATTATACCAACTGTCATACCAGCTCTCCAAATACATTCAGAATAGAAGTTTTATCTGTCCACCGCTTCAATTCGAACCGAGGTTTGATTTTTTTTCTATGAAAGCCAAAGGTATAAGCTATCAAATAGTTTGGGAATTGTGTTTCTAACTGCTAAAGGCTGAGTAATACGTTTTCCAGAAAAACAGTGGATAATTTTCAAGGCGTTATTCAAATCAGACTTAGGCCTAAATGGGTTAAACATCCCGTGAAGCTCGGTCAATGCCCAGCTTTGCAGGATGGACGGACAAACATACATACATACAGTACATAAACACAAAAGCCATGCAGGAGTGGTTAAGCACCGCTCTCAAATATCCATGAATTCAAGTCTTCCTGAGGTGAGAAATTGGTTATTATTTTTATTTTTTTTAACCTTTATTTAACCAGATAAAACAAATTGAGACTTGATCTCTTTTTCGAGTGTGACCTGGCCAAGAGGCAGAAATAAAAAATTACATACAAGACATCACAACAAAAATAGAACATCCCTGATACAAAAACAGATACCTAAGAAATACAAAAATACACTAAATAATAAACTAGTTTGCAATTCACAGGTAGCAGTACACGGCACGCACAGTGTGCCCAATGTACCCAAAGGATGAGATCAACAGAGCAAATTAATTACAGGTCTGAACAAGTGCAAGCGTTTGTAGATCTATCCAGAGTGATTCTCTTAAAACTTCTCAAGGGAATTAACACAGCCAATTTGAGTCTGGACTGAAGGTCATTCCATGACCAGGGGCCAAAAGAGGAGAGGCTTTTTTGCCTCCCTCAGATGTAAATGCTGGTACTACACAGCGTAACCAGGCATTTGATCTGAGATTTAGCCCATTCTTGACCAGTACAAATTTGGAGGAAATGTAAAAAGGAAGCTCCCCAAGTAACGCTTTGTATACAAAATTCAACCAATGTTGTAACCTGCGAGATGTCAATGAAGACCAATCAACTGCAGCATACAACATGCAGTGATGAGTCCTGAAAGGCGAATTTGTTATGAATCTCAGAGCAGAGCTGCATGATAAAGGGGATGCAATTGGCCAAAGTGGAGGCACAAGCAAACCTATAAATGGTGTCCCCATAATCCAGCTGGGACAAGAACAAACCATTTACCAATCAACAATTTGTTTCTTCTCAATTCATGCTGCAATGAGATGAAATCAGAAGACAAATCATTTACAGACAACTCAAGCGTAGGCGCACAGGTGTACAGAACCGTGTCGTCCGCATACATATGGTACCTAGAGTGCTTTGACTTACTGCAGATATTGTTAATGTACAAAAGAAAGAGTAAAGGACCCAATATGGAGCCCTGAGGGACACCCTTCTCCAGAGCAACTTTATCCGACACGATGTCACCCAGTTTAACACATTGCGAGCGACCCATCAAATAACTGGAAAACCAACCAATCGCATTTTGGCCCATGCCAATATTTGCGAGCGTCTTTAACAATATGGTCAAATCCACAGTATCGAAAGCCTTGGATAGGTCGATAAACAAGGCTGCGCAGACATAAGAATCTTCCCAGGCTGTTTTGATGTCATCTAAGAAGGTAAGGCAAGCCGTAACGGTACTATGCTTTGATCTAAACCCAGACTGCATGGTGTTTAGGATCTTATAATGATCAAGAAATTGATTTACTTGAACAGATACCTGCGCTTCCAGGATTTTAGCTAGAGCAGAAAGATTAGAAATTGGCCTATAATTATTTACATCAAGGGGATCACCTGCCTTGAGGAGGGGGGAAACATGTGCTTGCTTCCACACCAAAGGAATATTCTGAGAAGTTAATGAAAGATTAAATATATCAGTTATAGGTTGGGCTAAAACTGTCGCAGCTATTCTCAGAAGATAGGGATCGAGACCATCTGGTCCTGGAGCCTTTTTTGGGTCCAACGAGGACAGCGAACGGAGAACATCCATAACCAGAATAGGAGAAAAGTCAAAATGTACATTAGAATCTACTAATGAAAATGTCTCCTCGTGTGCACCTTGCGGCGAGGAGGAAGCATTTTGTACATCGAAAATGTGCCCAGCCTTTTTAAAATGATTGTTGAAAGCATTTGAGATCACATCAGCTTTGTGTCACAAATAAGAGATTCCCCAACCCGTAGCTTTGGCGGGGGGCCAGCAGCTCCCCTCTGCTGGAGAGATTTAACTGCTTTCCAGAAATTTACACCCGATGTATCAGAAGTTAGAGATAAATAATACTGTGCCTTCAACCTTTTGGTGAGAGCAGTACACTTATTTCTGAGGATACGAAAAAGAAGCCAATCATTTGGGGACTTAGACTTTCTGGCAAGTGCCCATTTCCTATTTCTGTCGTGAATCAAATCAGCCAATTAATCCTTAGAGAACCAGGGATTAGACCTATTCTTAATTCTGACCTTCTTTAGGGGAGCATGTTTATTCACCAAAGCAAGGAAATGGTCGTGAAAGAAACAATAAGCCTCATCCACAGATGGTATGAGAGAGAGATACGAAACCAATCAACTAGTGCCAAATCATGCGCAAAAGCTTGCTCAGAGAAATGTTTAAAACAACGCCTGGTTACAGTCAAGCTTTTTGATTTGGGCAATTTTGTGCTTCTAACGCAGGCAATAGCACAATGGTCGCTCATGTCATTTGCAAAAACACCAACAGAGATATATTTATGGACAGCGTTTGTCAAAATGATGTCAATCAGAGTGTCACTAGCTTGTCTAGTGGGGCTGTTTATAATCTGGGTTAGATTTAGGGAGTCACAATTCTGTTTAAAACCTGAAGATTTTTCAGAATCCCAGTCCCAATTTAGATCCCCCAAAAGCACAATTTCTGTGTGCAAATATTTTGCAATTAAATCAGTAAGATTTCCCAGAGTTTCAGCTATAGCTGCAGGAGGCCTGTAACAGCAGATAATAGTAGCAGTGCATTTGCCACCACTATCTGAACTGCTAAAAATTCAAACTGTCTCGGGACAGAGACAGAGTGAAGAACAGACCCTTGAAATCTGTTTGAGATGTAGAGCGCAACACCACCGCATCTACCTTTCCGATCAGATCTAAACAGATTAAAACCGAAACTAAAATAAAACTAAATAAAAGGAAACTGCAAGTTATCTGGTGTGGTGGGTTTAAGCCACGTCTCAGAGATAGCCACAACATCGGGTTTAGCTATTTTAAACCAATTACTGACAGGGTTGTTAAGTAACGGATTACATGTAACGGGATTACGTAATCAACTTGTAAAGTCTCAGGTTACATTTTAAAATGAGTAATCTGGATTACAGTAACGGATCTGAATGATGGGGGTTACATGCTGGATTACATTCTCCCCTTTGCCCTCATGAATTTTACAAATAAGTTATAACGCCAAACAATAAAATAATCAAGTCGAATCAGTGTAAAGTACTGCCACATCGCTTAAGTAAGATTCTGTTGTCCTTTTCCTAATTTCATTGGCTCAATATTCTTGTCTAGTTATCAATGGTAAAACTTGTTTTATTTAATTAGAGAGTTTTGCTAAACAGTAATCCAAAAGTAACTGAAAGTAACTAGTAGTTACTTTTTAAATTGTGATAATCAGATTACGTTACTGACTACATTTTCTTTGCAAGTAACTTGTAACTGTAGGGGATTCCTTTTTAAAAGTAACCCTAACAACCCTGATTACTGAGAGTATCAAGTTTGGTCACCATACTCCTAGCATTGAAATGCAGGAAACCCAACCCATTTCTGCAGCTGAAGTCATAATGAGTGGACAAAACAGGTAGAGAAGTAGACAAGATAGGTACGTTATCTGGGGTGGAGACCGGGCCAGGATTTAAAGGGATATTCCACTTTCAACAGGGAGCAGTGGTAGGGCTTCTCTCCATATACAAACCCATTGTAACTTCAAACCTTATTTTAACCATGATAGATTCATTAAAAACACCCATTATTTTTTCTTGAGACTCATTTTACCTTCCTAATACGTGAGCAGGCAGTGTTTTTCGATAACTTTTTTCATTTATTTTTAATAATTATTTGGAAAAATGGAAAAAATGAAATACAAAAAAATAATTATTAAAAATAAATGAAAAAAGTTATCGAAAAAACATGGCCTGCTCACATATTAGGAGGGTAGTATGAGTCCCCAGAAAAAATAATGGGTGTTTTTAATTAATCTATCATTGTTAAAATTAAGTTTGAAGTTACAATGGGTGTGTGTGGGGAGAGGCCCTGGGCCTGGAGGGCCTGGTAACATTTACATCAAATATCTAAATATTCAATCAAGCTAATTAAAAACTGTTCAGGGTGTTCATAAAAGCCTGATTAGATGATACAATTACCAAACTTTTTTTGAAAGTGAAATACCCCTTTAATTGAACATTGCCTGAGATGAACAACATCAATAATATCAAAAGCCTGGATATCACCCTTTTATATCATCCTTTTATATCACCCGATAAACAAAAATCAAACCTCGGTTCGAAGTGAAGCGGTGGACAGATAAAACCTCTATTCTGAATGTATTTGTGGCTTACTACATATTTTAAACCCTGAAGGCCAAATTATCATGTGAAGCTTGACCAATCCTCAAGTGGTTCATCTAACCGGGAGGGACATCGACATTTTGCTTTTTGAAAAAGCCTATTCATTCTGGACTGATATTTTACACGTACGGGACAGGAAAAACCTGTTCATTCTGGCCTGGAGTGACCATATATGGACATAAGGTAACATACTTTGTGTTTTTGAAAAACCCTGTTCATTCTGGACTGAGATCACCATATATGGTAATTAAACGGACATTCTGTTTTTGAAAAAGCCTGTTCATTCTGGACTGAAATGACCATATATGGGCGTGATACACACAAAGCCATTCATTGGAAGCGGTTTTCACCGCTTCAAAAAGAAAAAAACTATATATATATTTTCAAAAGAGTATAGAAAGTGTTACATTGTTTTTATTTGGCCACACCCACCAGTTCATCAGGTATGCCTGGTTGTCAGGTGGGTGGTGACCCAGCTGAAGTTAGCCACACCCACAGCCGTTGTTGGATGGTAAAAGGGGAGGGGATGATAGTATGATGTCATTAAATCTGTGTATTTCAACTGGGCCTTTTGACACCCTCTATAGGGCTGTTCCCCTTGGGCTTCACCTCCTTCCAGGAAAAGGTCTCTGGATTGAATTTCCACAGATCATATAAGACACCCTTAGAGTTCAAACCACCAAATATGTACAGCTCTCCGTTGAAGGTAAAAGCTGAATGACTCCTGCGTACTCTTGGACGACACTGTGCAGAAGGTGTTTTCATCCAGCAGTTGATATCTGTGTCAAACACTCTGATGGTGTTGTGGAGGAACCGCCTCCAACCCTGGTCACCCCAGCCCCCAAATACAAACATCTTTGTCCCGATGATGGTGGCAGAATGACAGTATGAAGCAGGTGCTGTAGTGTCTCTGGTGTTAATTAAACACCATAGCATTGTGATGATGTCCAAATTGTAGATGTCATTGGTCCATCCAGTCGGCTGGTTGTATCCTCCATGGATAAACATGACCTTCTCCAACACACAGGCTGAGTGGCCCTCCCTCCCCTCTGGAATATTCCCAGAAACCCTGGGTTTGAACCATGTGTGGGCGTCGACATCAAATCCATAAAGAACGTTGCAGTAACCTGAGTTAGTCAAACCTCCCCACATGTAGATGGTGTCTTCTACCAGCACAGCAGTGTGGTCCTGGCGCCAGCAGGGAACATCAAGGGAATGTTCTCCTCTCTTCCTCTTCTTTGCCACTGGGGGCAGCGTCCTCCATCTCAGAGACACTGTGTTGAAGACGTACACATTGATGTGATCCCCAGAGTTACCTCCTCCAAATGAGTACAGCTTGTTCCCCACAGTCACTACAGCCTGAAGACCTCCACTATTTGGTGCTTCTCTCAGATTCACCGTCCAGTGCAACATTTGACTCACCAGCAACACTCTGAATAAGAACTGATCCTTAGTGTCTTCCTCTGTAAAAGAATGTGCTTTTACAACGTGCTCCACCATTTATATAGGATGCCAGTCTATGAGGTCAGTCATCTATGACGTCATTATTGTGACATCATATATAACCATATTTGGGCAAAGTTTCATCCCAAGCCTCCTAGATAGTTGGATGCATTTATTACTTGCTCCAGCAGAGTGAGCAAGCACTGCGTTCAGTGTTTCTGTCGTGTCCTGTGTCTGTGTTTATATCATCCAATGGGAAATACCTTGGGAAAAAAACATGTCTTCACGTCGCGTCCTGTGTTTCTGTTTACGCCCGTAGCCAATCAAGGACCAGCATTCTTGGTGATGTCACCATCAACAGCCATTGAGGAACCAGCATTCTTGATGACATCACCATCAACACGTGTGACCAGATATAAATAACAAGGTGCAGGTTGGCACATCGACAGAGTGCCAACTTGCCCACCCACATACGCACAGACAGCTCTGAACGCAGTACTTGCACACTCTGCTGGCGCACAAGTAGGCCATATATGGCCACGAGACGTAAGTTGGCACCTAGAGTGCAGCTCTAGTTACTTAGAGAATGCAAGTACTGTGATCAGTTGCGTATGTATGTCCGTGTCCTTTGTTTAAGCCCGTAGCCCAATAAGGGACCAGCATTTCTGGCAGCATCATCATGCACAGCCAATGAGGGACCAGCATTCCCGGTGATGTCATTGGTGATGTCACTGGCATCGCCAGTGGTGATGCCAGTGGTGATGCCAGTGGTGATGCCAGTGGTGAGTGCACCTCAAGGAGCAAGTTGGCACCTCTCATGTACATAAAGATGGATTGTTCCTATGACATTTGTAGGTCTTTCAATGCAGCAAGACGTGATGTAGATCATTTTGACCTGCAAAAAAAAGAAGACAAAAAAAAAAAACTCACAAGTGGAACAGGAAAGCTTGGGACCTAGGCCTACATGTGTTTTGTACGGCACCATGACGCCTTGGAGTTGTGCGAGCTTTCCCCACAAAACCTAGGACGCATTGAGCAGTAAAAAAAGAAGCGCTGGATTGGTCCTATCTGTTATCAGCAAGGCTGTCGATGCAGCAAGACGTGCTGAAGGTCATTTTAACCACTCAGCCGTGGCAAATTGGACCTGCAAAAAAGAGAATGCCCTCCCTCACCAGCCTGTTTAGGCCATAAAAAGGAAGGGATCGCTTCCAGTCAAAGTGACTGATGGCCAATCACAGTGCAACTTTTGCCGGGATGTGTGACGCATGTGGAAATGATGCAGATTCCCTCAGTTCCACGATGCATATGAAGACCCAGAGCCGATGGAGGCGTCTACCTTACTGAATTTCCCCCTTGGGATAATAAAGGTATCTATCTATCTATCTATCTATCTTTCTATGTCTATGGTTTAGACTTGTTGTGTCGCCCTGCCTTCATCTGACCCCCCAGCAGGGAACTCTGATATTACACATTGTTAACACTTGTTAATTAACTTCCAGTGTTAACGTGTCAGGTGCAAAACATTTAAGTGTTATTGAAAGTTATTTCACTCCCAAATATGGAGATGACTCTCTGGACTCTCCCTCTGGAACAGTCCCAGAAACCCTAGGTTTGAACCATGTGTGGGTGTCGACATCATATGCATAAAGCACGTTGCAGTGACCTGAATTAGTACAACCTCCCCAGATGTAGACGGTATCTTCTACCAGCACAGCAGTGTGGTACCGGCGCCCACAGGGAACTTCAAGGTGACATTCTCCTCTCTTCCTCTTCTTTGCCACTGGGGGCAGCGTCCTCCATCTCAAAGACACTGTGTTGAAGACGTACACATTGATGTGATCCCTAGAGTTACCTCCAAATGAGTACAGCTTGTTCCCCACAGTCACTGCAGCCTGAAGACCTCCACTATTTGCTGCTTATGAGTTCATTTCATTAAACATCCCGTGAAGCTCGGTCAATGACCTGCTTTGCAGGATGGACATACGGACGGACGGACATACATACAGTACATAGACACAAAAGTAGGGATGGTCCGATCAAGTTTTTTGGAACCGATCACCGAGCACCGATCACAAAAGTTTGATCACCCGATACCGATCAATCACCGATCCGATCAAGTTATTATTTATATTTTCTAAATGTTAATGTTTTAACTTTAATTAATTAATTCACTCATGAATTCATTTATATATTTGCCTTATAGTTATTTACCAGCATTACTATGTATTTATTATCATAGCAGTAACTAATTATTCCTTCAGCACTGTGGAAATCAATACCCCAAAATGGCCTCAAGTGGGCATACTGAACGGCTGGTTGATCGGATGCACTGATCGGATCGGATCTCTGAATTTACCTTTTGATCTAAACCACCGATTATCGCCGATCACGCTTTGATCGGCCCGATCCGATCCATTGCCGATTGATCGGTAACATCTCTGCACAAAAGCCATATGCAGGAGTGGTTAGCACTGCTCATAAATATCCATGAATTCAAGTCTCCCTGAGGTGAGAAATTGATGAACAAAAAGAAAAAGATTTTTTTTTTTTCAAAAAGGTATTTAGAAAGTGCACACCCACTAGTTCATTAAGTTGTCAGGTGGGTGGTGACCCAGCTGAAGTTAGCCACACCCACAGCTGTTGTTAGATGGTAAAAGAAGAGGGGATGATATAATTTTACAGTAAATCACAGTGGAAACAGGTGGATAGAACTCCTCTGCCTTATGTTCAACTTTAATTTGATGTTATATTCATTTTAGTCTTCGAGTTCCATTAGTTAGCACATTGGCTGCCCGCAATGAATGCAAGGGTTAATTTGCTGGTGCCCAAGGCAACCCGCCATTTCGCCTACCTTCGAGGTCCTGGCGATTTTTTTTTTGTGCAGCAGCTTTACAGGGCAGTGAACGAGGCAGACAGCATTTCCTGGTCACGTGATTTCGCGCTGCATTTTGGGAAATGGAGTTTGTTTCATCACCGCGGTAGCCAAGTACAGTAGCTACAGTACAGTATAGTTTACTGTACAATGCGTCGAACGCGTTGATGGGCACACGTAAACATCAAAGAGATTGGCGCGTTGACACCACGTGGGCATCCGATGAGTTAATGGCTGCCAATTCCCACCTGATGTCCTGTGGGAGTTCAGACTGCTCCAGACCGTACTGAATAACTGCCAGCTTACATAATGTCTTCAGACTTGGACTCAAGTCTAAGATAAACAGCTCATCTGATCCGCATCCTCCAAAGATGATAACACGATCTCCCATCATGCAACTGCTGCCATCACTCATCCTTAAAGGGCTGTTCCCCTTGGGCTTCACCTCCTTCCAGGAAAAGGTCTCTGGATTGAATTTCCACAGATCGTATAAGACACCCTTAGAGTTCAAACCACCAAATATGTACAGCTCTCCGTTGAAGGTAAAAGCTGAATGACTCCTGCGTACTCACTGTGCAGAAGGTGTTTTCATCCAGCAGTTGATATCTGTGTCAAACACTCTGATGGTGTTGTGGAGCAACCACCTCCAACCCTGGTCACCCCAGCCCCCAAATACAAACATCTTTGTCCCGATGATGGTGGCAGAATGACAGTATGAAGCAGGTGCTGTAGTGTCTCTGGTGTTAATTAAACACCATAGCATTGTGATGATGTCCAAATTGTAGATGTCATTGGTCCATCCAGTCGGCTGGTTGTATCCTCCATGGATAAACATGACCTTCTCCAACACACAGGCTGAGTGGCCCTCCCTCCCCTCTGGAATATTCCCAGAAACCCTGGGTTTGAACCATGTGTGGGCGTCGACATCAAATCCATAAAGAACGTTGCAGTAACCTGAGTTAGTCAAACCTCCCCACATGTAGATGGTGTCTTCTACCAGCACAGCAGTGTGGTCCTGGCGCCAGCAGGGAACATCAAGGGAATGTTCTCCTCTCTTCCTCTTCTTTGCCACTGGGGGCAGCGTCCTCCATCTCAGAGACACTGTGTTGAAGACGTACACATTGATGTGATCCCCAGAGTTACCTCCTCCAAATGAGTACAGCTTGTTCCCCACAGTCACTACAGACTGAAGACCTCCACTATTTGGTGCTTCTCTCAGATTCACCGTCCAGTGCAACATTTGACTCACCAGCAACACTCTGAATAAGAACTGATCCTTAGTGTCTTCCTCTGTAAAAGAATGTGCTTTTACAACGTGCTCCACCATTTATATAGGATGCCAGTCTATGAGGTCAGTCATCTATGACGTCATTATTGTGACATCATATATAACCATATTTGGGCAAAGTTTCATCCCAAGCCTCCTAGATAGTTGGATGCATTTATTACTTGCTCCAGCAGAGTGAGCAAGCACTGCGTTCAGTGTTTCTGTCGTGTCCTGTGTCTGTGTTTATATCATCCAATGGGAAATACCTTGGGAAAAAAACATGTCTTCACGTTGCGTCCTGTGTTTCTGTTTACGCCCGTAGCCAATCAAGGACCAGCATTCTTGGTGATGTCACCATCAACAGCCATTGAGGAACCAGCATTCTTGATGACATCACCATCAACACGTGTGACCAGATATAAATAACAAGGTGCAGGTTGGCACATCGACAGAGTGCCAACTTGCCCACCCACATACGCACAGACAGCTCTGAACGCAGTACTTGCACACTCTGCTGGCGCACAAGTAGGCCATATATGGCCACGAGACGTAAGTTGGCACCTAGAGTGCAGCTCTAGTTACTTAGAGAATGCAAGTACTGTGATCAGTTGCGTATGTATGTCCGTGTCCTTTGTTTAAGCCCGTAGCCCAATAAGGGACCAGCATTTCTGGCAGCATCATCATGCACAGCCAATGAGGGACCAGCATTCCCGGTGATGTCATTGGTGATGTCACTGGCATCGCCAGTGGTGATGCCAGTGGTGATGCCAGTGGTGAGTGCACCTCAAGGCGCAAGTTGGCACCTCTCATGTACATAAAGATGGATTGTTCCTATGACATTTGTAGGTCTTTCAATGCAGCAAGACGTGATGTAGATCATTTTGACCTGCAAAAAAAAGAAGAAAAAAAAAAACTCACAAGTGGAACAGGAAAGCTTGGGACCTAGGCCTACATGTGTTTTGTACGGCACCATGACGCCTTGGAGTTGTGCGAGCTTTCCCCACAAAACCTAGGACGCATTGAGCAGTAAAAAAAGAAGCGCTGGATTGGTCCTATCTGTTATCAGCAAGGCTGTCGATGCAGCAAGACGTGCTGAAGGTCATTTTAACCACTCAGCCGTGGCAAATTGGACCTGCAAAAAAGAGAATGCCCTCCCTCACCAGCCTGTTTAGGCCATAAAAAGGAAGGGATCGCTTCCAGTCAAAGTGACTGATGGCCAATCACAGTGCAACTTTTGCACTCCCAAATATGGAGATGACTGATTGGTCACACTTCCTGACGGATATATGAGCTCCACTGAGCAAGTGCTACATTGTTTAGTTTTTATGTTTATTTTAGTCTTCGAGTTCCATCAGTCATGGCTGCCAGTTCCCACCTGATGTTGTGTGGGAGTTCAGACTGCTCCAGACCGTATTGAATAACTGCCAGCTTACATAATTTCTTCAGACTAGGACTCAGGTCTAGGATAAACAGCTCATCTTTGTATCCTCCAAAGAGGATGACACAATCTCCCATCATGCAACAGCAGCCATCAATAATCCTTAATGGGTCGTTCCCCTTGGGCTTCACCTCCTTCCAGGAGAAGGTCTCTGGATTACATTTCCACAGATCATGTAAGAGACCCTTATAGTTCACACCACCAAATATGTACAGCTCTCCTTTGTAGGCAAAGGCTGAATGACTCCTGCGTATTCTTGGACGACGCTGTGTAGAAGGTGTTTTCATCCAGCAGTTGGTCTCTGTGTCAAACACTCTGATGATTTTGTGGTGGTGGTTCCACCCACCCTGGTCCCCCCAGCCCCCAAATACAAACATCTTTGTCCCGATGATGGTGGCAGAGTGATATGCTGAAGCAGGCGCTGTAGTGTCTCTGGTGTTAATTAAAGACCAGACCATTGTGGTGGTGTCCAACTTGTACATGTCATTAGTTCTGGTCAGCTGGCTGTATCCTCCATGGATAAACATTATCTTCTCCAACACACAGGATGAGTGACTCTGCCTCCCCTCTGGAACAGTCCCAGAAACCCTAGGTTTGAACCATGTGTGGGTGTCGACATCATATGCATAAAGCACGTTGCAGTGACCTGAATTAGTACAACCTCCCCAGATGTAGACGGTATCTTCTACCAGCACAGCAGTGTGGTACCGGCGCCCACAGGGAACTTCAAGGTGACATTCTCCTCTCTTCCTCTTCTTTGCCACTGGGGGCAGCGTCCTCCATCTCAAAGACACTGTGTTGAAGACGTACACATTGATGTGATCCCTAGAGTTACCTCCAAATGAGTACAGCTTGTTCCCCACAGTCACTGCAGCCTGAAGACCTCCACTATTTGCTGCTACTCTCAGATTCACCGTCCAGTGCAACATTTGACTCACCAGCAACACTCTGAATAAGAACTGATCCTTAGTGTCCTCCTCTGTAAAAGAATGTGCTTTTACAACGTGCTCCACCATTTATATAGGATGCCAGTCTATGAGATCAGTCATCTATGACATCATATACAACCATATTTGGGCAAAGTTTCATCCCAAGCCTCTTAGATAGTTGGATGCATTTATTACTTGCTCCAGCAGAGTGAGCAAGCGCTGCGTTCAGTGTTTCTGTCGTGTCCTGTGTCTGTGTTTATGTCATCCAATGGGAAAACCCTTGGAAAAAAAACATGTCTTTACGTCGCGTCCTGTGTTTCTGTTTACGCCCGTAGCCAATCAAGGACCAGCATTCTTGGTGATGTCACCATCAACAGCCATTGAGGAACCAGCATTCTTGATGACATCACCATCAACACGTGTGACCAGATATAAATAACAAGGTGCAGGTTGGCACATCGACAGAGTGCCAACTTGCCCACCCACATACGCACAGACAGCTCTGAACGCAGTACTTGCACACTCTGCTGGCGCACAAGTAGGCCATATATGGCCACGAGACGTAAGTTGGCACCTAGAGTGCAGCTCTAGTTACTTAGAGAATGCAAGTACTGTGATCAGTTGCGTATTTATGTCCGTGTCCTTTGTTTAAGCCCGTAGCCCAATAAGGGACCAGCATTTCTGGCAGCATCATCATGCACAGCCAATGAGGGACCAGCATTCCCGGTGATGTCATTGGTGATGTCACTGGCATCGCCAGTGGTGATGCCAGTGGTGATGCCAGTGGTGAGTGCACCTCAAGGCGCAAGTTGGCACCTCTCATGTACATAAAGATGGATTGTTCCTATGACATTTGTAGGTCTTTCAATGCAGCAAGACGTGATGTAGATCATTTTGACCTGCAAAAAAAAGAAGAAAAAAAAAAAACTCACAAGTGGAACAGGAAAGCTTGGGACCTAGGCCTACATGTGTTTTGTACGGCACCATGACGCCTTGGAGTTGTGCGAGCTTTCCCCACAAAACCTAGGACGCATTGAGCAGTAAAAAAAGAAGCGCTGGATTGGTCCTATCTGTTATCAGCAAGGCTGTCGATGCAGCAAGACGTGCTGAAGGTCATTTTAACCACTCAGCCGTGGCAAATTGGACCTGCAAAAAAGAGAATGCCCTCCCTCACCAGCCTGTTTAGGCCATAAAAAGGAAGGGATCGCTTCCAGTCAAAGTGACTGATGGCCAATCACAGTGCAACTTTTGCACTCCCAAATATGGAGATGACTGATTGGTCACACTTCCTGACGGATATATGAGCTCCACTGAGCAAGTGCTACATTGTTTAGTTTTTATGTTTATTTTAGTCTTCGAGTTCCATCAGTCATGGCTGCCAGTTCCCACCTGATGTTGTGTGGGAGTTCAGACTGCTCTAGACCGTATTGAATAACTGCCAGCTTACATAATTTCTTCAGACTAGGACTCAGGTCTAGGATAAACAGCTCATCTTTGTATCCTCCAAAGAGGATGACACAATCTCCCATCATGCAACAGCAGCCATCAATAATCCTTAATGGGTCGTTCCCCTTGGGCTTCACCTCCTTCCAGGAGAAGGTCTCTGGATTACATTTCCACAGATCATGTAAGAGACCCTTATAGTTCACACCACCAAATATGTACAGCTCTCCTTTGTAGGCAAAGGCTGAATGACTCCTGCGTATTCTTGGACGACGCTGTGTAGAAGGTGTTTTCATCCAGCAGTTGGTCTCTGTGTCAAACACTCTGATGATTTTGTGGTGGTGGTTCCACCCACCCTGGTCCCCCCAGCCCCCAAATACAAACATCTTTGTCCCGATGATGGTGGCAGAGTGATATGCTGAAGCAGGCGCTGTAGTGTCTCTGGTGTTAATTAAAGACCAGACCATTGTGGTGGTGTCCAACTTGTACATGTCATTAGTTCTGGTCAGCTGGCTGTATCCTCCATGGATAAACATTATCTTCTCCAACACACAGGATGAGTGACTCTGCCTCCCCTCTGGAACAGTCCCAGAAACCCTAGGTTTGAACCATGTGTGGGTGTCGACATCATATGCATAAAGCACGTTGCAGTGACCTGAATTAGTACAACCTCCCCAGATGTAGACGGTATCTTCTACCAGCACAGCAGTGTGGTACCGGCGCCCACAGGGAACTTCAAGGTGACATTCTCCTCTCTTCCTCTTCTTTGCCACTGGGGGCAGCGTCCTCCATCTCAAAGACACTGTGTTGAAGACGTACACATTGATGTGATCCCTAGAGTTACCTCCAAATGAGTACAGCTTGTTCCCCACAGTCACTGCAGCCTGAAGACCTCCACTATTTGCTGCTACTCTCAGATTCACCGTCCAGTGCAACATTTGACTCACCAGCAACACTCTGAATAAGAACTGATCCTTAGTGTCCTCCTCTGTAAAAGAATGTGCTTTTACAACGTGCTCCACCATTTATATAGGATGCCAGTCTATGAGATCAGTCATCTATGACATCATATACAACCATATTTGGGCAAAGTTTCATCCCAAGCCTCTTAGATAGTTGGATGCATTTATTACTTGCTCCAGCAGAGTGAGCAAGCGCTGCGTTCAGTGTTTCTGTCGTGTCCTGTGTCTGTGTTTATGTCATCCAATGGGAAAACCCTTGGAAAAAAAACATGTCTTTACGTCGCGTCCTGTGTTTCTGTTTACGCCCGTAGCCAATCAAGGACCAGCATTCTTGGTGATGTCACCATCAACAGCCATTGAGGAACCAGCATTCTTGATGACATCACCATCAACACGTGTGACCAGATATAAATAACACGGTGCAGGTTGGCACATCAACAGAGTGCCAACTGGCCCACCCACATACACACAGACAGCACCGAACGCAGTACTTGCACACTCTGCTGGCGCACAAGTAGGCCATATATGGCCACGAGACGTAAGTTGGCACCTCGACAGAGTGCAGCTCTAGTTAATTAGAGAATGCAAGTACTGTGATCAGTTGCTATGCATGTCGGTGTCCTTTGTTTAAGCCCGTAGCCCAATAAGGGACCAGCATTTCTGGCAGCGTCATAGGTGATGTCACTGGCATCGCCAAAAAAAAAAAGAAGAAAAAAAAAACTCACAAGTGGAACAGGAAAGCTTGGGACCTACATGTCTTTTTTACGGCACCATGACGCCTTGGAGTTGTGCGAGCTTTCCCCACAAAACCTAGGACGCATCGAGCAGGAAATGCGGCTGCATGAGCAACGGATCCTGTTCAGTCTGTGCTGGCAGATGAAACAGTCACAAAGGATCCTGTGCAGGGCCGATTCTAGGGTAGAGCGAACGGTGCGGTCGCTCAGGGCCCCGCACCTGCAAGGGCCCCGCGCTAGGCTTGGTTAATTGATTTAGTTTTGATTTCATATTAAATCTTCACACAAACACCACAATCTGCAGGACGGAGACAGACCCTGTCAACCGATTGGCTGTGATATCTCCCTGACAACCACCAACAACCAGTGAAACGGCTGACTGTCCCTTCGGGCTATGGGATTTAATACTGTATCTAGTCTTGAGACGCAGACGGGATCCTACAACTTGATTCAGCGTTCCCTTCCCTTCCGTTACTTACTTATGAGAGAGTTGAGAGAGAGAGAGCATCATATCTGCGCGAGGTAAGGCCAGGGTAATGTTCTACAAAGTTATGAGGAATCCCATCATCTGACAACATGACAATCTTGTGTCTGATCGATAGACTATAGTGAAGTAAATACATGGTCCCATTCAGCTATTGCATTCATTCAGCAGGAGTCTGCTTGACTGCTTTGTGGCCGTGTACAATTAAAAGCAGCAGAATAAACATGCTTTTCTTACCGTTTTAGAGGTAGAGTTGCAGCATAATTCCATAGCATTTATAGATGCACAGCCACAAAAAAATCGTTTGAGCACACGTGCGCGTGCACACACGTGCGCGTGCACACACGTACAAGTAAAAAAATCGTGGCCGCGCTCGGCGGGGGGGGGGGGGGGGGGGGGGGGACTTCGCTTGGGGGGGGGGGGGGGGGGGGGGGGGGACTTCGCTTGGAGGGGGGGGGGGGGGGGGGTTGGACTTCGCTCAGCGCCCCGCATTTCTCCCAAACGGCCCTGATCCTGTGCAGCAGTGTTGCATTGGTCATTGCACTGTACCACACCTTCCCAAGTCTTTTTGAGCAGGAGCTCTTCATTCCTGCCCCAAGTACCCTGGTTACTTTGCATAACAGTAGCTCAGGTTGTAAGTCCTCACATACAGTACAAATGGAGCATCTTGGCAACAGACAGTACTGCTACAGTATCCTATCCTATACGCTGGTCCGTCATTGGATGGCCCCTCTCTGATTGGCTACGGCTGTAAACACAGAGAGAGGGCGAGTGCCAAAGTCGCGACCCCGAAAAGGACCCGACCCCGAAAAGACCTCCAAAGACCTCCATACGACGTACAACCCCGAAAAGACCTCCAAATGACGTCAGAGTAGGACCCGACCCCGAAAAGACCTCCAAAAGACCTCCATATGACGTCAGAGTAGGACCCGACCCCGAAAAGACCTCCATACTATATACGACCCCGAAAAGACCTCCAAAAGACCTCTACATGCCGAATATACCGGCTGGCCGGCCGAATGTACCGGCCGGCCGAACTTTGGCACTCGCACTTACTGTAAACACAGACGCACAGATACCGCCCAATCAGGCTCGTCTCCAGGATGAAATGACTGAGGAGGCAGATGGAAAATGGCACATCATTGTGGGCTCGCTGAAAGATGAGACCAGTATGTTATACCAAATCTTTATAGGTCAAGTTTATTCTCCTCAAAAAAATTACAGACAGTACAAAGGCAGGGCCCTTAGCCAATGAGGAGCAGCGTTCTTGGTGACATCACCACCAACAAGTGTGAACTGATATAAATAACAACACCAACATGAAATCTTTTGTAGTTTGTTCTCCCAAATCTTCAGATACTAAAGTATGTAAAGTATATGAAATGCAAGAGTCTCAGAAGTAATGTTGGGAGTGCCCGTTGGGCAGATTTTTATGCCCACATACGTTGGAGTGCCTGTTGGGTAGATCTTTGTGCCCATACATGGTGTTCCATGCGAGCCCACACTGTTTGGTAGGAACAGTATTTCTAGTTGTTTATACAGCCTAGTAAAATAATATGTATATAAAACCTAAACCGATGGGGCAGAATTTGCAGCTGATGGTGCTATGCTCCTCTGGCACCCCTGTTTTTAAATCTGTGTATACAGATTTCTTTGTTCAGCTCATTTTCTTAGACGACATTCACGCTACCGTTGAGTACCTCTTCTGGACTGGCTATCCATGTCACATGGTACTGAGTTAAGGGCCAATCGCAGGACAGTACCCCAGGATCGCCCTTCCAGACAATGGGGCGAGAGTTTACCGCTCCTCCAGGCTATGGGGGAAATTAGCAGTGTTGGCAAAAGTACTCAAATGTGTGTTGTCCCTGCTTAGCATTGACTTAGCATTGACAACATTGTCATGATCGTAAAACTATCTAGTTTTAACGTTCAGAACGTTTTCTTTTTGGACAATAAAAACATTGACAGCCAGGGGGGAAAAAATCCATGAAGGACACGGAATGCAATCGTTCACTCGCCGTTGGAAAATTGACTTATTAGACTATTCTGGATGTGTGGCTAACGGCTAGGCATGTTATACACAATTACTCATGGAATAAAACGGCGACCCAACTCTATTTTTGCTCTTCTACAAGCTCACAACGCGAGGAGGTTAAGTCTGTCAGAACCGTCAGATTATCTTTCTAACTGAAGTTACACAAACACTGATTATGCTACATTTAGCACTGTTAGCCCGACCAATTTAGATAGGGCACGTAATAAATTCACTTCAACCTTGTGTTGAGCAGTTAAACCTATTTGCTACGTACGTCTACAAAAACGTTCATATTTCAAAGATAAAGTGCTTACTGAAGTCTCACAGATGTCACAGTATGGTACGCTCAAGCAGAATTACCCGTATCTTTCGTATTGTTTAATAAACAGCATTTTAATCCGATCAGACGTCATTTTCTGTTGTTTTTCAGCCATGCGACCCCATCGGTTGCGAGGTGTACTGCACTTAGATACATTAATACATTTTTAAGGAAACAACGACCGATCGAATTAAAATGCTCCTCTTTAAATAATACGATCATTACGGGACATTCTGCTGGAGCGTACCCTATGGTGACATCCGTGAGCCTTCACTAAGCAATTTATCTTTGTAATCTGACCGTTTGTGTAGACGTACAGAGCAAATTGGTTAAACTGCTCAACAGCAGATTGTGTTGAATTCACGGTTGGCGCAGCGTAGCGTCTTTACATTTAGCCCAATAATGCTAATCTACAAAGCAATAACTACAGTTTAAAACATACATAAACCACTTTAGCCCTATGTTATACCAAGGCTATTTGAAAATAGCCGATCTACAAGCTGCATAATATATAAAACATAATATTAATCCACTTTAGCCCCATTTTATACCTAGGCTTTTTGAAAATAGCCGATCTAAGCAGTAACATTTGTACTTTGATACTGTAACTTGTAACAGTAGGCCTATCTATATTGCAGTATTGTGTATTGATACTTTTACTAAAGTAAAACATCCGAGTAATTTTCCACCACTGCCTGGACGTTTTCATTTTGCAAAGAAAAAAGCGTATTATAACGCTGTCAAACTAGTTTTTTGACACGATATACAAAGAAAGCCAACCGTTGCTTTGTGCACACATATACTTGACAGTGGACACTGTATACAATGTGTTATTTACACTACGGAAACCAGATTTTCTTTAGCGCAACTACTAGGGTTACAGGTTGAGACTCACCTTGTTCTGGGATGACTTACCACTCGGCGCCGAGGCTTCATGCGGCCTAGAGCCCTAGACGTCTGTTTTCATTGATTATATTATACTTGAAAGTTACTTTTTTAATCAACATGCCTGCCCATATAAGTTGTGTGTAGTTAGCGTCATACTATTGAGAGCACACATAAAATAACTTTAATACACTTATCTGTGCATAACAATAATACATTTATAACAGCCCAGACATTCAACATTTTTATTATCAGAGAGAATCATACAAACATTTAAATAAATTAACGTAGAAAGTACAGTAGGCCTACTGTAATGAATGCAACTTAGCTGTAGGTATTATTTTATAAATAAAACGACCGGCACAGATATAACAGTTATTTCATAGCCGCAAATTGCAACACTAGTTTTTTTTTATAATCGGATGAATCTAGGGTTGCCAATGCATCAAAACGTTATTTTGCTATCTGATTGTATTAAACGACGTCAAACTCACCAATATTGCGGCTCTATGGAAAGCTTGGAATTTACTCTTGCTATCTGCAAAGTGTTTGTTTCTGAAAAATCCACCGTATAATTGTTATGATTTATTTTCTGTCAAGAAATCCGAGCAGACATGGTTTATTTTCTAAGTGTTGAACTTCGGAAGCGCTTGTCTTCTATAACGCCATGTCCCGCTGCCTCCTGCATAATGTGACATTTAGAACCAGGTGGTCACAGGACCGTTGAGGGATTTTCCACGAGCGCTTCCAAACTCCAGGACTTAGAAAAAATTATCACCTGAACCAAATTTCTTGGATAGAAAGTAACTCATAACATGTCTACTGTGGATTTTTCTGAAACAAACACTTTGCAGATAGAAAGAGTAAATTCCAAGCTTTCCATAGAGCCACAATATTGGTGAGTTTGAAGTCGTTTAATACAATCAGTATAGCAAAAAACTGTTTTGATGCATTGGCTGCCTATGGGAGGTATTGCAACCCTAGATTCATCCGATTATAAAAAAATCTAGTGTTGCAATTTGCGGCTAGTTATTTCATAGCATAACATTATCAGTTATCACCCTTATATTGTGACAAGTCGATATCTTGACAAATGGCTTGCGTGGACTTCTACTTTAAACAGTATTTCTACATTGCAGTAACTGCTGACATTTCAAGTAAACACGTATTATGCATTGTCTCAGTCTGTCTCTAAATAGACTACATAATAAACATGTTCTACTTGTAGCTGAAATATACGTTTATATACAGTATACAAATTGGCTTAGTTGTTTAAACTGTGCTGCATGCTGATAGTTATAATTTGCATTGTTAGACAGACAAGAACACAAAAGATCCAGGACGGTGAATGATGGCCGAGTATGTTCCACCGGAGGACCGGGCTGGGCATCTCGCAGCAGGACGACTTGTCCTGGAAGAAGCTTCACTGACTGGATAACGTTAGAGACAACAGTGTGTTGAACTGTCCTGGTTGAGTGCAGACTAGAGTAGACGTAGCGTCGTAGCCTCCGTGCTAAATGTAGCCTCCTCTCCTCTGGAACAAAGCACCGTCCATACCTGCATCGTTTGTACCGTTCATGTTTAAGTTTTACGAAGCAACGTTAAAACGCAGCCCCAACACTAAGTAACACACGGTCCCCTGCTCCTCTAAATACTATTACTTATTATTATAACTCTATGCTCCTCTGAGTCCGCTCCCAAGCCTCCCATTACAAAACAAAGCAAAGAAAGCATGAGCGTGACGTATGTTATGCGCGCCGAGCTCATAGGCAGGGCATCAGTCGCGCTGATGGGAAATGTAGTTGTTGCATTCCGTTTGACTCGTTTCTAGCGTGTATTGTGCTACTCTTTGGGTGAATCTGTACATTTCCAACTTAGTCGATGCTTCATATCCATTTGAGTCAATTCGAGAGCATGGAGTGTTTATTTTTTGAACACATTCCTTATATGCGGTGATCGCAAAACAATACCAGCATGAACCCCCTAGAGGGCGACATTCCACGCCATTTCACGGAAGTGACATCACACTTCGCTAGTCAATAACTAAAGTTTAAAACTAAGGCTGGGACTTTAACTGATTAATTGCGATTAATTAATTCCAGAAAATTAACGCGATTAAAAAAATTAACGCATTTTAATCGCACTTAATTTTTGCACCACAGAACCTTCAGTTTCGGGCATACCGATCATAGCGATGCACCAACCAAGAAGAGACAACAAACGGAAAGGGAGAAGTAGCCGATCAGAGCGCTTTGCTTGGTCCAGTGGATGCTAAATTTAGATTTAAAAAACTCACTCGTTGATTCACTCGTACAACAAAATGTGTTTTACTTGAAAAAAAATGCTTCTCAGGTCCAATATCGATGTGCGATTAAAATGCGATTAATTGCGATTAATTAATCACAGAGCCTGTAATTAATTAGATTAAAATTTTTAATCGCATCCCAGCCCTATTTAAAACATACATAAACCACTTTAGCCCTATGTTATACCAAGGCTATTTGAAAATAGCCGATCTACAAGCTCACAACGCATTGCGGTGGGACGCGTTGTGAGCTTGTAGATCTGCTATTTTCAAACATTTTGTACTTTTACTTTTGGTACTTTAAGTACATTTGGATACCAATACTTTTGTACTTTTACTCAAGTACATTTGTAATTCTGGACTTTTACTTGTAACAGAGTGATTCTACATTGCAGAATTGATACTTTTACTTAATTATAAAAATGTAGGTACTTTTTCCACCACTGTGTAAACGTTTGTGTTCTCATGCCAATAAAGCTTCTTTGAATTGAAGATTGAATTGAAGATTGCTCCCCATGTGGCGGAGTACACAATAATGGTAAATAAAGTAGCTTACTCTAAAATAATCCATCCATCCATCCATCCATCTTCAACCGCTTATCCAGCATCGGGTCACTGGGGTAACAGTTCCAACTGAGATTTCTAGAGTTCCTTAATAATAATAATTAAAATAAACAATACTAATGATTATAATTGCGACCGTCAGGTCGCAGTTACTATGAAAACCTCCACCGCCTGTCTGTCCGTCAGTCTGTCTGTCACGTCACATCACACTTTTTTGCCCCTATCCATGTGAAATTCTCCACACACAATCCTTGTCTGCCAATCCACAACCTCCACCCTTCCAGGGACCCCCGCAGCTCCAGGGACCCCCGCCAAATTTTTTAAAACACATTTTTGAATACTGCTCCTACAGTTTTTGCCCTAAAATCACACAAATCGCTACACAGTATGTCTACACTTATCTCATCGACATGGATCTGTCCCATATAGCGCCACCATCAGGTCGATTTTGTAACACATTTTTGGACGTAAACTTTTTTTTTTCAAAAAAAAATTTTTTCAAACTTTTTTTTTTTTTCAAAATTTTTTTTTTACAAACTTTTTTTTACACTAAAACGAGCACATTTTATATTGACTGTGTCAATTCTTGTTTTTTATTAATTAGCCAATCATTTGTTTGCATTAGCACCAATGCAAACACTTGTGTCTCCGTTCGGAATCAGTGGGGATACATTTATTACAAACAAATTATTGGCTTAGGAATGCAAAAAATAAAATAAAAAAATCACACCAAGTGTGAAGAGAGCGGTTTATGATTTCATTTCATTAAACATCCCGTGAAGCTCGGTCAATGCCCTGCTTTGCAGGACGGACATACGGATGGCCGGACATACATACAGTACATACACACAAAAGCCATATGCAGGAGTGGTTAGCACTGCTCATAAATATCCATGAATTCAAGTCTCCCGAAATTGATGAACAAAAAGAAAAAGGTTTTTTTTCTTTTCAAAAAGGTGTTTAGAAAGTGTTAAAATATTTTTTTTATGTGGCCACACCCAACCAGTTCATTAAGTTGTCAGGTGGGTGGTGACCCAGCTGAAGTTAGCCACACCCACAGCCGTTGTTGGATGGTAAAAGAAGAGGGGACGATATTATGATGTCATTAAATCTGTGTACCGGTATTTCAACTGGGCCTTTTGACACCCTCTATAGGTGGTCAGAGGTTTGGTACCGTCTGCCTTTTCTTGGTTGTCCGGTGAGACTGAAAGATTCTCCAGCTGTTGTATCAGATCACACAATGGCGGCACAGCGCCGTCTGTGGAGGATGATAAATGTCCTTTGCCGGTTGTGGCGGCAGGTTTCAGATCAACGTCCCCGGTGTTCTGGCGAGCCCTCTCCTCAAGGTAGTCCTCCAGCCTGTCCAGTCCTTCCTCGGTCACCAGGTCGACAGAACAGTCCAGTAAGCGCCAGTGTTCCGCCCAGTGGTGGCCCATCTGGCGTGCCATTTCCCTGCTCACGCTCTCCCGTCGTGCATGGCGCAGAATGTGTGCGGCAGTTCCGGCGTCGCAGCCGAGTGTGATCTACAAGCTCACAATGGGTGCATCTGCGACGCAATCGTGAGCTTGTATGTCAGCTGTCCTCGGGATGTGTCCCACACATAATTCTACGGTAAATCACCACGGAAACAGGTGGATAGAACTCCTCTGCCTTATGTTCAACTTTATTTTGATTTTATATTCATTTTAGTCTTCGAGTTCCATTAGTTAATGGCTGCCAGTTCCCACCTGATGTCCTGTGGGAGTTCAGACTGCTCCAGACCGTACTGAATAACTGCCAGCTTACATAATGCCTTCAGACTTGGACTCAAGTCTAAGATAAACAGCTCATCTGATCCATATCCTCCAAAGATGATGATACGATCTCCCATCATGCAGCATCTGCCATCACGCATCTTTAAAGGGCCGTTCCCCTTGGGCTTCACCTCCTTCCAGGAGAAGGTCTCTGGATTGAATTTCCACAGATCATGTAAGAGACCCTTAGAGTTCTCACCACCAAATATGTACAGCTCTCCATCGAAGGTAAAGGCTGAATGACTCCTGCGTACTCTTGGACGACACTGTGCAGAAGGCGTTTTCATCCAGCAGTTGGTCTCTGTGTCAAACACTCTGATGATTTTGTGGTGGCGGTTCCACCCACCATGGTCCCCCCAGCCACCAAATACAAACATCTTTGTCCCGATGATGGTGGCAGAGTGATATGCTGAAGCAGGCGCTGTAGTGTCTCTGGTGTTAATTAAAGACCAGACCATTGTGGTGGTGTCCAACTTGTACATGTCATTAGTTCTGGTCAGCTGGCTGTATCCTCCATGGATAAACATTACCTTCTCCAACACACAGGCTGAGTGGCTCTCCTTCCCCTCTGGAACAGTACCAGAAACCCTGGGTTTGAACCATGTGTGGGCGTCGACATCATATGCATAAAGCACGTTGCAGCAACCTGTGTAAGTCCAACCTCCCCACATGTAGATGGTATCTTCTACCAGCACAGCAGTGTGGTACCAGCGCCTGCAGGGAACTTCAATGTGATGTTCTCCTCTCTTCCTCTTCTTTGCCACTGGGGGCAGCGTCCTCCATCTCAGAGACACTGTGTTGAAGACGTACACATTGATGTGATCCCAAGAGTTACCTCCAAATGAGTACAGCTTGTTCCCCACAGTCACTGCAGCCTGAAGACCTCCACGATCTGGTGCTCCTCTCAGATTCACCGTCCAGTGCAACATTTGACTCACCAGCAACACTCTGAATAAGAACTGATCCTTAGTGTTTTCCTCTGTAAAAGAATGTGTTTTTATAACGTGCTCCACCATTTATATAGGATGCCAGTCTATGAGGTCAGTCATCTATGACGTCATTATTGTGACATCATGAATAACCATATTTGGGCAAAGTTTCAGCCCAAGCCTCCTAGATAGATGGATGCATTTATTACTTGCTCCAGCAGAGTGAGCAAGTACTGTGTTCAGTTTCTGTCGTGTCCTGTGTCTGTGTTTGTCATCCAATGGGAAAACCCTTGAGAAAAACATGTCTTTAAGTCACGTCCTGTTTACGCCCGTAGCAATCAGGGACCAGCATTCTTGGTGACGTCACCATCAACAGGTGTGACCAGATATAAATAACAAGGTGCAAGTTGGCACATCGACAGAGTGCCAACTTGCCCAGCCACATACACAAAGGACAGCACTGAACGCAGTACTTGCACGCTCTGCTGGCACACAAGTAGGCCATATATGGCCACAAGTGCACAAGAAGCAAGTTGGCACCTCGACAGAGTGCAGCTCTAGTTACTTGCGCCAGCAGAGAATGCAAGTACTGCGATCGGCTGGGTATGTTTGTTTAAGCCCGTAGCCCAATCAGGGACCAGCATTTCTGGCAACGTCATCATTAACAGCCAATGAGGGACCTTCATTCCTGGTGATGTTATTGGTGATGTCACTGGCATCGCCAGCAGTGATGCCAGTGGTGAGCGCACCTCAAGGAGCAAGTAAATAAATATATTATATTTATTCATGGCTGGCTCGTCTTTCAACAGTTTGCTTATTCATAATTATTCAGTCCTTTGGATGGATATGCTGTGGGAAAATTATGCAGATCCGTCATTGTCTCCTTTTATTCCTGAAATAAGATTGATTGTTCCTATGAGATCTGCAGGTCTTTTGATCCAGCAAAACGTGATAGGTCATTTTAACCTGAGAAACTACGACCAAAAAAATTAACTCACAAGTGGAACAGGAAAGCCCAGGACCTACAGGTGTTTTGTACGGCACCATGACGCCTTGGAGATGTGCGAGATTTCCCCAAAAGACCTAGGATGAATCGAGAAAAAAAAAAAACAACAAAAAAAACAAAAAAACGCTGGACTGGTTCTATCTGATATCAGTGTTAGGATAAATTATGATACATAATTATGTTATTGGTGTATGAAGCTCATATGACCATATAAAGGCATAATATGAACTGAACGTACAGTATATAAGAGACCACATTTTGGTCGCATACTGTAGGTTCAGGCAAACTGATTAAAGGTCATAATAACTTTGAATCATGTTTTGGTTTATACTGTATGTCACCAGACTCACTGTCTTCCTCTGTCTGATATAAGTCACGAGTGGTGGAAAATTACCAACACTACGTGTCACTTTCTTCCTTTTACTTCCTTGTTATGATTTGGGAACGAATGAATAAGTTCCACGCTTCTTACTGTCATAAACTGTATGTCTTTATATACATGTTTTCCTCCATCTTGGAGGAGAGAGAGAATCCTCTGTCCTGCCGTTATGGTGGGGAGAGATTATCGAGCATACCACTAGGATGATATGCCCACTGCTTTGTCTTCCTTGTCTGTCTCTCTTCAATACAGCAATATAAGAAATATAGTCCTTTGGCTCTTTGTCTTATTTTAACTATGGATTTAGAGATCCATAATTTATTATTAATTGGTCCTTCGAGAATGGTCAAGCTGCGGTGCGTTTGACCAGCCAGGGGGGGACTTGAGGAACCGGTACTGATAGTACGGTCCTTCTCTCACCAGGGCTGGCCAAAACGTTCCGACACGCTTTAAAAGAACAGCAAGGAATTCTCTACATTGCTGTATTTTCAGACAAAGGATTTTATTTAGACAACAGTGTTATCTGAGTTTTGGATTAATGTGGACCCGCGTGGACATCCATCAGCACCGGACCGTGTGACGAAGGGTTGGATATCTCCACCGACGCTCGACGTGTGCGGTGCTTTGGGATCTCCACGCCCGGCAAATTCCTAAGTGATTAAGATAAGTACATATTTACTAAGTCCCCGTAACGTGTCGTGTCTGTTGAATTTTGAATTAACGTTATGATAATTGATATGATTTGTGAAGTATGTTCTCCCTCCGTCTGGAGGAGTCCTAGCTCCTAATAATGTTTTGGTTTGACACGCGTCGTAAATTAACCCTTATCTATAGATACAGATGGTCGTATAACTTTTTGTTTCATCTTACGTTTCAAGGTGGTGATCAACACCTTAAATCTATTTTTATCTATTTCTCTCCGGTTTTGGTCTCCCTCTCTCGTCGTGATGAGGAGACAGTACTGATTTTCAGACTTTAACTTTTTTCGGTACAGTTGTTTTTGTTTGTCTGGACCCTATGAAGGGTCATTATTTGTTTGTCCTCCGCAAGTGTCTGTTAGATCAAGCGGAATGTCCTCCGCAAGTTCAGTGTCTGTTAGATCAAGTTGCGGAATGTTTTGGAACAGCGACTCAGGCAGTCGGCTGTTTATGTTATTTGTAACTGTATCGATACTACTGTGTTTATTTAGGTCTCTCACTTTCATGGCTTGGCCCAGCCATTTGGAAATTGAGAAACAATATTTTTATCTTTGACTATGTTACTGACCAGTTCTGTTTTCTGTAATATTAAGTACTTTTAAGACATTTTAAAATGTCTCTGAGAAATTAAAGTTAAGATTTAAGATTAAGAATAACTAACTAAAATTATTGATGCCTAAATTCATTTAAACTGTTGTAACGTTAAGATTTAAAAACTGCTAGAGGCTTCTGGCTGTGTATTATACTATAATTTCATTTATGTGATGAATGGATTCTGTGAGAATGAGTTTGCCGTAGGCTACTGTATGAGTGCGTGCGTGCGTGCACTTGTGTGTGTGCGTGTGTGTCACCGTGTATGTGAGAAACCACCTGGAGCCTTCAAGGTCAGATGGTCTGTGTGTGAGAGAATTGTTTTGGGAACATGTCCCTGTTTAGACTTTCCTTTCTCCTATTTTTCGTAAACATTCTGATTGTTTACTGTCTATGGTATTTTGTTTAATTGCCCTGTTCTTTTACTGTTAAGACTTCATTACCCAGAAATCTCTGTTTTGGAACGTTATGTCCCAGGTTACCATAACAACCAAATTAGACTCCATTGTTGAGAAGGACACAAGGTCGCTTCTCGCCCCTGAGGCGTATTACTTATCACTGACAGTTTCAACTGTTCCTCTCCCCTGCTAATGTACTGTACTGAGTGCATGAATTAAAGCCCTTTTCATTGATTTAAACAATTTAAATTATTTGATTTAACTTTTATGTCACAACTATAAGTTGTAACAAGAAGGGGAGTGTTTAATATATTTTAATTGTTTAATATATTTTAATTTTAATTTGATTTTAATTTAATTTGGTTTTTCATTGATTTAAGATTTATTTGAAACTTAATTTGAAATATTTCTGTTTACATGGGCTTGAGACTGGACGGAGAGAGGAATGCAGAGTGTGGGGAAGGAGAATCGGGTCATCATCGAAAACCACCTGACTGATGGGGTGCAGACGAACCACGACCTGAGGCCCGGCCAGACCAGTGCACGAGCCAATCCACCGCAGCGGCACCAGTAAAATGGTGCCTGGTCGGTGAGTTTCTGTTGCACTGTTGAAGTGATGCCATGTGTAGTACAAACACTATCATGATGAATTAAATTGTTATGAACAAATTACTGGCCAAAGGTTTCGTCCCCCGTAGGAAACACCTGAGAAAGAGACCCAGAAGAACCCACAGCTCCTGCGTCCTCCTCCACGCCGTCTCCACTGCCCCAACGTCAACGTCATCATCATCATCATCATCATCACCGTCCATCATCATCATCATCATCATCATCATCACCGTCATCATCGTCATCCGATCACTGGACTTATGGACTTTTTTTTAATTCATCTTTTATTACAGGTTTTCATTTTTCATTCTTTATTTTTATCGGTTTATTCAATTTTAATTCTGTCTTCATTTCATCTGTAAAAAACGATGAAATATTTTTATTTGGTGTCAAGTTTCTTTAACTTTAAGGATTTATTACAGTTCCCTTTTTGAAAATTTGAATTTCTAAGTATTATTAAAGTCTTCATAATATTATTATTATTATTACCCTGATAAAATGTTTAATATGGAGGTCATATGAACCTCATACAAAAATTAAAAGGATAGATTGTTAGGATAAATTATGATACATAATTATGTTATTGGTGTATGAAGCTCATATGACCATATAAAGGCATAATATGAACTGAACGTACAGTATATAAGAGACCACATTTTGGTCGCATACTGTAGGTTCAGGCAAACTGATTAAAGGTCATAATAACTTTGAATCATGTTTTGGTTTATACTGTATGTCACCAGACTCACTGTCTTCCTCTGTCTGATATAAGTCACGAGTGGTGGAAAATTACCAACACTACGTGTCACTTTCTTCCTTTTACTTCCTTGTTATGATTTGGGAACGAATGAATAAGTTCCACGCTTCTTACTGTCATAAACTGTATGTCTTTATATACATGTTTTCCTCCATCTTGGAGGGGAGAGAGAATCCTCTGTCCTGCCGTTAGGGTGGGGAGAGATTTATCAAGCATACCACTAGGATGATATGCGCACTGTTTTGTCTTCTTTGTCTGCTCTCTCAAGAATACAGCAATCTAAAGAAATATAGTCCTTTGGCTCTTTGTCTTATTTTAACTATGGATTTAGAGATCCATAATTTATTATTAATCAGCAAGGCTGTCGATGCAGCAAGATGTGTTGAAGGTCATTTTCACCACTCAGCCTTGGCAACTTGGGCTCTGAAAAATAGAGGAAAAAGGAAAACAAAAACAGGAACCCAAGAAAGTCCAAGATGACGTGCGGTTCGGTGGAATTACAGTTGTGTGATGCTTGAGAGTCGGAAGGAGCAAACAAAGGCTACTGAAGTGGAGGGTGATAGAACAAGTGATTCCTGTGTTAGCTCCCCTGGCAAAGGCTACTGCAGTGGAGTGTGGAGAGTTGCACGTTGGCCTGTCTTTCATCTATCCTGTGATTTCCAACACCATCAACAACACACTCCGTATCCAGGAACCACACCTGTGTGTGATCTTCTTCACAGCACCTGTGTAAAAACAGACGTTAACTCGATTCAAGTTAGAGTCTGAAGGCCTAAGGGGTAAAACAATATTCATACTGGATCTGATTTCATCATTTGATCAAAAAAAGATCAAACATAGTGTAAAACGCTACACTGAGATCAGGGTGTTTGTCTGCTTGAATGAATGGATACTTTGTTTCCAGCAGGAATCCTCTCCAAAGTGATACAGTTCACATTTATCAATTCCAAGGTCTAGCAGATCGGACAATTCACATCATAGCCTGTCTGGTATAGAGTCTTCCTTGGTAGAACCTTCACCACATCCATCATAGCCTGTCTGCTAAAGAGCCTTTCCTTGGTAGAACCTTCACCACATCCATCATAGCCTGTCTGCTATAGAGTCTTCCTGGGTAGAACCTTCACCACATCCAGTGAAGCCTGTCTTCTATAGAGTCTTCCTTGGTAGAACCTTCAGCACATCCATCATAGCCTGTCTGCTATAGAGTCCTTCCTTGGTAGAACCTTCACCTCATCCATCATAGCCTGTCTGCTATAGTCTTCCTTGGTAGAACCTTCACCACATCCATCATAGCCTGTCTGCTATAGAGCCTTCCTTGGTAGAACCTTCACCACATCCATCATAGCCTGTCTGCTATAGAGTCCTTCCTTGGTAGAACCTTCACCTCATCCATCATAGCCTGTCTGCTATAGTCTTCCTTGGTAGAACCTTCACCACATCCAGTGGAGCCTCCAAGACACAGACAGCCTCTCTCACCAGGAGTCTCTTTTTTGCAGGTCTTTCAGTTCGAGTGTATCATAAATGCACCTCGGTTAAGGTGGAGACGACCTCCCGTTGGTCCGACCAGGTTATCATTCACCAGGTTAGCATTCACCAGCGTCAGCAGGTTAGCATTCACCAGGTTAGAATTCACCAGCGTTGACAGGTTAGCATTTCACCAGGTTAGTATTCACCAGCGTTGGTTAGGTTAGGGTTAAGGTTAGGTTTAGGAGTATCTCCGTCACCCCTGACTTTCGGCACCTCCGCTCAGCCAATCACAAGCTTCCGTTTTTTTTTAACCCGGTTGCTTTTTCGTTACACTCGGACCGAAAGACCTGCAAAAAAGAGAATCCCCTCCGTCACCAGCCTGTTTAGGCCATAGATACCAAACACCACATACCTCAACCGCCTCTGCAGTTCATTGGAGCGACGTTTAACAACTGGAGGCCGGATGTCCGGGAAAAAGGAAGGGATCGCTTCCAGTCAAAGTGACTGCTGGCAAATCAGTGCGACTTTTACCGGGATGTGTGACGCACGTGGAAACGATGCAGATTCCCTCAGTTCCACGATGCATATGAAGACCCAGAGCCGATGGAGGCGTCTACCTTTCTACGTCTATGGTTTAGACTTGTTGTGTCGCCCTGCCTTCATCTGACCCCCCAGCAGGGAACTCTGATATTACACAATGTTAATTAACTTCCAGTGTTAACATGTCAGGTGCAAAACATTTAAGTGTTATTGAAAGTTATTTCACTCCCAAATATGGAGATGACTGATTGGTCAAACTTCCTGGTGGAGATATGAGCTCCAATGAGCGCGAGCCACATTGTTTAGTTCTTATGTTTATTTTAGTATTTGAGTTCCATCAGTCATGGCTGCCAGTTCCCACCTGATGTCCTGTGGGAGTTCAGACTGCTCCAGACCGTACTGAATAACTGCCAGCTTACATAATGTCTTCAGACTAGGACTCAAGTCTAAGATAAACAGCTCATCTGATACATATCCTCCTCCAAAGAGGATGACACGATCTCCCATCATGCAACAGGAACCACCAATATTCTTTAACAGGCCGTTCCCCTTGGGCTTCACCTCCTTCCAGGAGAAGGTCTCTGGATTGAATTTCGACAGATCATGTAAGAGACCCTTAGAGTTCAAACCACCAAATATGTACAGCTCTCCATTGTAGGTAAAGGCAGAATGACTCCTGCGTACTCTTGGACAACGCTGTAAAGAAGGTGTTTTCATCCAGCAGTTGGTCTCTGTGTCAAACACTCTGAAGATGTTGTGGTTCCTCCTCCCCTGTACACAGCCCCCAAATACAAACATCTTTGTCCCGATGATGGTGGCAGATTGATATGCTGAAGCAGGTGGAGGAGTTCCTCTGGTGTTAATTAAAGACCAGGCCATTGTGTTGGTGTCCAACTTGTAGATGTCATTAGTCCATCCAGTCAGCTGGTTGTATCCTCCATGGATAAACATGACCTTCCCCAACACACAGGATGAGTGACTCTTCCTCCCCTCTGGAACAGTCCCAGAAACTCTAGGTTTGAACCATGTGTGGGTGTCGACATCATATGCATAAAGCACGTTGCAGTGACCTGAATTAGTCCAACCTCCCCACATGTAGACAGTATCTTCTACTAGCACAGCAGTGTGGTGCCGGCGCCCACAGGGAACTTCAAGGTGACGTTCTCCTCTCTTGCTCTTCTTTGCCACTGGGGCCAGCGTCCTCCATCTCAGAGACACTGTGTTGAAGACGTACACATTGATGTGATCCCTAGAGTAACCTCCAAATGAGTACAGCTTGTTCCCCACGGTCACTGCAGCCTGAAGACCTCCACTATTTGCTGCTACTCTCAGATTCACTGTCCAGCGCAACATTTGACTCACCAGCAACGCTCTGAATAAGAACTGATCCTTAGTGTCCTCCCCTGTAAAAGAATGTGCTTTTACAACATGCTCCACCATTTATATAGGATGCCAGTCTCTGAGGTCAGTCATCTATGACATCATTATTGTGACCTCATATACAACCATATTTGGGCCGTTTCATCCCAAGCCTCCTAGATAGTTGGATGCATTTATAACTTTCTCCAGCAGAGTGAGCAAGCACTGCGTTCAGTGTTTCTGTCGTGTCCTGTGTCTGTGTTTATGTCAACCAATGGGAAAGCCCTTGGAAAAAAACATGTCTTTACGTCGCGTCCTGTGTTTCTGTTTACGCCCGTAGCCAATCAAGGACCAGCATTCTTGGTGATGTCACCATCAACAGCCAATGAGGAACCAGCATTATTGATGACACATCAACATGTGTGACCAGATATAAATAACAAGGTGCAAGTTGGCACATCGACAGAGTGCCAACTTGCCCACCCACATACGCACAGACAGCTCTGAACGCAGTACTTGCACACTCTGCTGGCGCACAAGTAGGCCATATATGGCCACGAGACGTAAGTGGGCACCACGACAGAGTGCAGCTCTAGTTACTTGGAGTCAGATGGATTGTTCCTTTGGCATTTGCAGGTCTTTCAATGCAGCAAGACGTGATGGAGGTCATTTTAAAGACAGGGTGAAATCAAAAACATGTTTTTCATACTTTTAGAGCATATCTGTAGTGATAATGTGGCCATACCTAACACTAGATGCCAAAAAATAGAAAATATTATTTTTGTGTATATTTATTTATATCAAAGGTCCCTAAATAGGCCATTCTTAATTACTTCCTGTGAACAGAAATTCAAAAAGTGATGACATAGATAGACCTTTTGAATATAAATGAACCTTTGATTACAGATTAGCAAGGCTGTCGATGCAGCAAGACGTGCTGAAGGTCATTTTCATCACTCAGCCGTGGCAACTTGGGCACAGAAAGAAAAGAGAAAAAAAAGAAGAGAAAACAGGAAACCAAGAAAGTCCAAGATGACTTGCAGTTCGGTGGAATTACAGTTTTGTGACGCTTGAGCGGCTGCATGAGCAACGGATCCTGTGCAGTCTCTGCTAGCAGATGAAACAGTCACAAAGGATCCTGTGCAGCAGTGTTGCATTGGTCATTGCACGGTACCACGCCTTCCCAAGTCTTTTTGAGCAGGAGCTCTCCATTCCTGCCCCAAGTACCCTGGTTACCTTGCATAACCACCAGCTTCGACTGCTCTCTTCGCATTCAATCGGACTTTTTCACCATTTTTCAGACGTTTGAATGCAGAGAGTATCCACAGGGTATCCACGGAGTATCCACGGGGTATCCTGTTTCCGTGCACTTTGATGTACGCATGCGCCGATATCTGTCGCCTCGAATATTATATTCCCCTCACAGGAATCGAACCCAAGCCGTGGGTTTGTTGCATCCGTTCTCTACTGACTGAGCTAATGAACGGATGATGTGACTCCTTTTTTGTGCATTTATCTTTGACGTGGATAGTGGGGTAGACGTGCAGTGGGGTAGACGTGGATAGTGAGGGACTGAATATTTACTATTCTGTCCATAACGGCACATATCTCGGTAACGCGGCTGAGTGGGATTGGTCGCCGTTCCCACCGCTCGTCGCGGCAACTCGGCTCGCTAGCGCTCGCCTCGGTGGCGACTCACGGGGGTCATCGGCGCCCAATACCGCACTGCTCCGTCGGGGTCTGTGGCGTGGAGCGTTACACCGGGGAACAGAGAATCCATGGTGTCTAGTTCGATGCTGGAATTCAGCTCAGTTTTTATTATTGTGTAACTCTGAGGTTGACCACTAGATGTCGACATTTCACTACTAATCAAGCCACTGTTTCATTGTTTTTTTCTCAACCATCCACTGTGAGATACCGGGATACCCAGTATCCGGTATCTACGGATACCTCTGCATTGAAGCGTCTGAAAACACGTGAAAATTTTGCATTAAGTGCGTTGATATCATCCGAAACAGGTTGCATAACAGTAGCTCAGGTTGTAAGTCCTCACATACAGTACAAATGGAGCATTTTGGCAACAGACAGTAATGCTACAGTATCCTATCCTATACGCTGGTCCGTCATTGGCTACGGTTGGGATGGCCCCTCTCTGATTGGCTACGACTGTAAACACAGATGCACAGATACCGCCAGATCAGTTTCGTCTCCAGGATGAAATGACTGAGGAGGCAGATGGAAAATGGCACATCATTGTGGGCTCGCTGAAAGACGAGACCAGTATGTTATACCAAATCTTTATAGGTCAAGTGTATTCTCCTCAAAAAAAAAATCAAACCTCAGTTCGAAGTGAAGCGGTGAACTTTTATTCTATGTGTTCTAGAGCTATGAATTCTGTGATCTATACATTCTTCCAATTCTGAATGAATGAATGATTTTATCTGGAGGGCCGAATTGTCATGTGAAGCTTGACCAATCCTCAAAGTATGGTCTCATTGGACATTTTTAAACATCCAATCATCAGACCGGGACGGACGTTACACACATATTCTGGATGTAAGGGACAGATAAAACCTATTCATTCTGGACTGAAATTACCATATATGGACATGAACGGTACACACATGTACGGGACAGATAAAACCTGTTCATTCTGGACTGAAATGACCATATATGGACATGAACGGGACACACAAAGCCACTCCTTGGAAGCGGCTTTCACCGCTTCAAAAAATGACAGACATTACAAAGGCAGGGCCCTTAGCCAATGAGGAGCAGTGTTCTTGGTGACATCACCACCAACAAGTGCGAACTGATATAAATAACAACACCAACGTGAAATCTTTTGTAGTTTGTTCTCCCAAATCTTCAGATACTAAAGTATGTAAAGTATATGAGATGCAAGAGTCTCAGAAGTAATGTTGGGAGTGCCCCGTTGGGTAGATCTTTATGCCCACATACGTTGGAGTGCCTGTTGGGTAGATCTTTGTGCCCATACATGGTGTTCCATGCGAGCCCACATTGTTTGGTAGGAACAGTATTTCTAGTTGTTTATATAGCCTAGTAAAATAATATGTATATAAAACCCAAACCGAAGGGGCAGAATTTGCAACTGAGGGTGCTATGCCCCTCTGGCACCCCTGTTTTTTTTATTTTATTAATTAGCCAATAATTTGTTTGCATTAGCACCAATGCAATCACTTGTGTCTCCGTTCGGAATCAGTGGGGATACATTTATTACAAACAAATTATTGGCTGAGAATGCAAAAAATAAAAGAAAACATCAATGTTTAATTTCATTAAACATCCCGTGAAGCTCGGTCAATGCCCTTTGCAGGGCGGACATACGGACGGACGGACATACATACAGTACATACACACAAAAGCCATATGCAGGAGTGGTTAGCACTGCTCATAAATATCCATGAATTCAAGTCTCTCGAAATTGATAAACAAAAAGATTTTTTTTTTCTTTTCAAAAAGGTGTTTAGAAAGTGTTCAAATATTTTTTATGTGGCCACACCCACCAGTTCATTAAGTTGTCAGGTGGGTGGTGACCCAGCTGAAGTTAGCCACACCCACAGCCATTGTTGGATGGTAAAAGAAGAGGGGATGATATTATGATGACATTAAATCTGTGTATTCCAACTGGGCCTTTTGACACCCTCTATAGGTGGTTAGAGGTTTGGTACCGTCTGCCTTTTCTTGGTTGTCCGGTGAGACTGAAAGATTCTCCAGCTGTTGTATCAGATCACACAATGGCGGCACAGAGCCGTCTGTGGAGGATGATAAATGTCCTTTGCCGGTTGTGGAGGCAGGTTTCAGATCAACGTCCCCGGTATTCTGGCGAGCCCTCACCTCCAGGCAGGCCTCCAGCCTGTCCAGTCCTTCCTCGGTCGCCAGGTCGACAGAACAGTCCAGGAAGCGCCAGTGTTCCGCCCAGCGGTGGCCCATCTGGCGTGCCATTTCCCTGCTCACGCTCTCCCGTTGTGCATGGCGCAGGATGTGTGCGGCAGTTCCGGCGTCGCAGCTGAGTGTGATCTACAAGCTCACAACGGTTGCATCTGCGACGCAATCGTGAGCTTGTATGTCAGCTGTCCTCCGGATGTGTCCCACACATAATTCTACGGTAAATCACCGTGGAAACAGGTGGATAGAACTCCTCTGCCTTATGTCCAACTTTATTTTGATTTTATATTCATTTCAGTCTTCGAGTTCCATTAGTTAATGGCTGCCAGTTCCCACCTGATGTCCTGTGGGAGTTCAGACTGCTCCAGACCGCACTGAATAACTGCCAGCTTACATAATGTCTTCAGTCTAGGACTCAAGTCTAAGATAAACAGCTCATCTGATCCATATCCTCCAAAGATGATGATACGATCTCCCATCATGCAACAGCCGCCATCAATCATCCTTAAAGGGCCGTTCCCCTTGGGCTTCACCTCCTTCCAGGAGAAGGTCTCTGGACTGAATTTCCACAGATCATGTAAGAGACCCTTAGAGTTCTCACCACCAAATATGTACAGCTCTCCATTGAAGGTAAAGGCTGAATGACTCCTGCGTACTCTTGGACGACGCTGTGAAAAAGGTGTTTTCATCCAGCAGTTGGTCTCTGTGTCAAACACTCTGATGGTGTTGTGTTTGCGGTTCCTCCTCCACAGGTCACCACAGCCCCCAAATACAAACATCTTTGTCCCGATGATGGTGGTAGATTGATATGCTAAAGCAGGTGGAGGAGTTCCTCTGGTGTTAATAAAAGACCAGACCATTGTGGTGGTGTCCAACTTGTAGATGTCATTAGTCTGTCCAGTCAGCTGGTTGTATCCTCCATGGATAAACATTACCTTCTCCAACACAGAGGATGAGTGATTCTGCCTCCCCTCTGGTACAGTCCCAGAAACCCTAGGTTTGAACCATGTGTGGGTGTCGACATCATATGCATAAAGCACGTTGCAGGGACCTGAATTAGTCCAACCTCCCCAGAGGTAGACGGTATCTTCTACTAGCACAGCAGTGTGGTACCGGCGCCCACAGGGAGCTTCAAGGTGACATTCTCCTCTCTTCCTCTTCTTTGCCACTGGGGGCAGCGTCCTCCATCTCAGAGACACTGTGTTGAAGACGTACACATTGATGTGATAACTAGAGGAACCTCCAAATGAGTACAGCTTGTTCCCCACAGTCACTGCAGCCTGAAGACCTCCACTATTTGGTGCAACATTTGACTCACCAGCAACACTCCTTAGTGTCTTCCTCTGTAAAAGAATGTGTTTTTAGAACGTGCTCCACCATTTATATAGGATGCCAGTCTATGAGGTCAGTCATCTATGATGTCATTATTGTGACATCATGAATAACCATATTTGGGCAAAGTTTCAGCCCAAGCCTCCTAGATAGATGGATGCATTTATGACTTGCTCCAGCAGAGTGTGCAAGTACTGCGTTCAGTGTTTCTGTCGTGTCCTGTGTCTGTGTTCATGTCATCCAATGGGAAAACCCTTGGAAAAAACAAACATGTCTTTACGTCGCGTCCTGTTTTAATGTTTACGCCCGTAGCCAACCAGGGACCGGCATTCTTGGTGATGTCACCATCAACAGCCAATGAGGGACCAGCATTCTCGGTGATGTCACAATCACTAAGTGGGACCTGATATAACTAATAAAGCATGCTCTGCTGGCGCACAAGTAGGCCATACATGGCCATAAGTACACAAGGCGTAAGCTGGCACCTTCACAAAGTGCAGTCTAGTTACTAGCGCAAGCAGAGCGCACAAGTACTGCGCTCGGCTTGGTATGTATGTCGGTGTCTCCTCTTGTTGAAGACCGTAGCCCAATCAGGGACCAGCAATCTTGCAACGTCCTCATTAACAGCCAATGAGGGACCAGCGTACCTGGTATCTATATATGTTATGTATGTATGTATGTATGTATGTATGTTTGTTTGTTGGTGTCTCCTCTTGTTGAAGAGCGTAGCCCAATCAGGGACCAGCATCCTTTGTAACGTCATCATTAACAGCCAATGAGGGACCAGCATGGCACACCTCATGGCGATTCTATTTATCTATAGAACGGTTGGAACAGTCGGATCATGTGAAGCGGACGTGTTCAAATCTCCTCATGGCGCGCTCTGCACACACGTTCAGGAGGTGTAGTTCCAAGAGGTGTAGTACCAGATTCTATATAACATTCAGGAGGTGTAGTTCCAGATAGAGGGTAGCACGGGTCCAAAAAATGGGAGCCGAGACGAAATGGAGCCGAGGAAATTTGGACCGAGCCGAATAGCACCGAGGAAAATACAGATTTTCTAGCCCCGGCCCGGAATGGATCCGAGAGTGATTGGATCCGACACCAAAAATGGAACCGGGGGGAACGGACCCGATCTGGCCAGGTCTTTGGCCCGAACTGTGTCCGATGCTATATAATGCTTATTTTTCTTTTGAGACCAATAGCCTAAACCAGAGTTCCCCAATAGGCGGCCCGCGGGCCGCAAGGGGCTACTGTCTGGCCCCCACCAACCCCAGTAATAATGGTATTATAAGAGCAGCAACAACACTAGTACCGGTATATCGTCGTTGTCGGGTGGAAACCTTGTATGTCCAAAACCGTTTGGACATACCGTTTTGTATTTATCATCTACAAAATGTAATAAACTAGTGAAAACAGCCGATCTACAAGCACACAACGCCTCGCATTGCCGAGGCGTTGTGTGCTTGTAGATCTGCTGTTTTCACTAGTTTTGTGCGACAGTCTTGTATGATGAAGCAGGGCTTTGCTTTACCAAAAAACGTACACATTTGAAACGATATCTGAACTGTTGCTGGAGTAGCGGAAACGCCACCGTCGCCCCCTGCAATGTTGTGGCCCTCGGCTTGGTACCCTAGACATAATTCGGCCCTTGGGGAAAACTAATTGGGGAACCCTGGCCTAAACACTAGAGCGCAGCGCACTGTAGCCGCCGCTCCGAGGACCGAGAGGTGAGTGCGATTGGGGAGGGTTGCGTGCGCCAGTTCGATTTTCAGCTCAGTCCCAAGCTAAACAATCACAGTGATATCCACAAGAAACACCAACCTGTCCAGTGAGTGTGTTACTGTCCAGTTAGTGTCCGCGACACCACAGCTCACATCACAAAACTTTCCTCCTCCTGCGCTCTCGGCTGCCCGTCACAATAATCACAGACAGGGACGTACAGAGAATGTTAGAGAGGCAGGGGCAGACATTTCTAAAAGGGCCTTTTAGAAATTTAACTTAAGGCTGCATTCTCTTGAATGCAGCCTTCAGTTATGATATGGAAAGGGCCTGGGGACATTTGCATTTATTTTACCATAGAAAATAAAAATGCATTCATGGTCTGAAGAGGGCACTTTTTACAGACGGATAAAAGATGTCTATGTGTGCACGTGGCTGATCACAGACTGAGATGAGACTCAGCTGGCTTGTGTGTGTCGGTGCGTTTGTGTTGCAGATACAGATTTTCGCCGACTTTATGTCGCCCGTCCCCGCAGATGATGTCCAGAAACATGTTCCATATAGGCTAAATGACGTTCCAACCTGCAACTTCCAGCCAGTTGGCCTTTGTTTGTGTTTCACCTCGCAAAAAAAAGCCCTCCATGATTTTCACTTCAGCAGCAGCAGCAGCAGCAGCGCAACGCTTGAGATTGGATGCACTGAACTGGACTCATTCAATAAACGAGAACAGACGATAATATGGATTTGGGAGCGTAATTACAATGCATGTCTCATTAAAAACAATATATATTTTAAAGTTGAAGGATATATTTTTAAATCTCGGGTCCTCTCGGATCCTTGTGGGTAAATGCATTTTGGACAGCCCCGACAGACCCGAGGCAATTAGACCCTACCCTACCCTAACCCGAGGGACAAGTGAATATTTTAGACCCGAAACGGCTCGGGTCTCGGGTTATCGGGTACTGGAAGACCCGTGCTACGCTCTAGTTCCAGATTCTATATAACATTCAGGAGGTGTGGTTCCAGACTCTAACATTCAGGAGGTGTAGTTCCAGACTCTATATATCATTCAGGATGTGTAGTTCCAGACTCTATATAACATTCAGGAGGTGTAGTTCCAGACTCTATATAACATTCAGGAGGTTTAGTTCCAGACTCTATATAACATTCAGGAGGTGTAATTCCAGACTCTATATAACACTCAGGAGGTGTAGTTCCAGAATAGTTGTCTGGCTTGTACACAAACCCTCACTTATTCTTTCTTTTGTAATTAGTATTTTATTAATCTTTTTACACTTTTATTTTTACAATACAACAGAACAACACAAAATAACAACCAACCGAATAAAAACAGGTCACAACAGTCCACAGCAACACCTCTTCTGTCCTGGCACAAGATAGTTTCAGACGGGGGTCTGCAACCAGAATGCATAGCAATTTGGGGGTCCTTGACATGAACATATTTTAGATCCACTGAGATCCATTATATTCATTTCAGTTCCGATACCAATATTGCATTTATTCATATTAAGGCAGATATTGCTGACGTTGATATGATGACCGATTAATCGGTGCATCCGTATGTTCTACACCAGTAGAAACTAGTTTGGTGATATATCACCAGTTTGGTGCTATTTTCGGTAACATTTCGACGCCAGTGGTTTGGCAGCCTCGGATGCAGGCATCTAATTCACCCTTTGTCAAGTCCCGCCCGTTGTCCCGCCCCTCTTCACACCCATTGGTTGCTGTGTCTTGGTGGGACACTCCATCCACTACCATTGTAAATCAGTTGCTTTGTATTGTTATTCTGTGTATTCAATTCTCATTTCAAACTTGGTTTCAGTAAAATGGAGCTGCTCAGTGGCAGTATAGTGACTCAGCATGTTTTTATTTCTCCAAGAATTATGTTTTAGCAAATTCAACATAAAAAAGGCGGAACCAGTGTGGGACAAGGCAGATGGTTGGTCAGTCAGGGACGAACCAGAAGGCTAACAAAGGGTGAATTCAAAAGGAAAAGCCTGGAAAATCCCCCCAGTAACTGTGGTTCAGCCAATCACAAGCTGCGGCCGTTAAGGCACGGCCTACGGACACAATATTCTTAAGCCTCTATCATGGTCCAAGGTGAAGAGCTATCACCTCACCGCGGTGTAGTTTTGTAGCCAGTGTCGATTTTGTCGACTAAAACTACGATGAAAAATGTTTGTCGACTGCGTTTTTTTCACTGACGAAAACTAAATAAAAACTAATCTTTGATGACTAAAACTAAGATGACTAAAACTATATTGACAATTTCGTCAACAAAATAAAAACTAGACTAAAATGTTCGGGAGGGACTATCGTGGAGAAGAGAGTCATTTTATGTTTGGTTGCTCTCCGGTGTTACATGCTGAAAATAGCAGATCTACAAGCTCACAACGCGTCGCAGCGCAACGCGTTGTGAGCTTGTAGATCTACTATTTTCAGCACACAACCAAATGTAAAATCAGTTACTACGATGCCATCAAGGCCTGCCAAAATACATTTCAGTTGTTGATTTAGTCGCCTAAAATCTTATGATATTTAGTCGACTAAAATTAGACTAAAACTAAAACTTTTCAGGTGACTATAAATTATGACTAAAACAAAAAGACATTTTATTCAAAAGACTAAGACTAAAACTAAATAAAAAATTTCTGTCAAAAACAACACTGGCTATCACCTACAAATGTATAACAAAGCCTAGGTGATAGCTAGAAAACAACACTGCGGTGAGGTGATAGCTCTTTGCCTTGGACTATGATAGAGGCATTAGGATGACAAGGGGATAACCACCCTGTTTCATCCTAGGAAACATTTTAATTGTAATTTTGCGCATATAAAATATATGTAGCCGCTCAGATATCTTATTTTACATCGATATTGTGCATGTGAACTGGTTTGTTTATGTTTATATTCATTGTAATGATCAAAAGGGCTATGATTTTGTCACTCGTTTTCCACCGCGGTTGGCAGCAGCAGCAGTAGCAGAACAGCGGACAGGCGCAGACAGAGGGGGGAGGGGAGGCCCCAGATGATTAACTTAATGTGCAACATTGTTTTCTCACCCAACTGTAAACAAACCAACATAAAGCGTATATAGATAGAGGGTATCTTCACATTTCTAAAGTGCCAATTTAAGGACTATTTAATACATCTAAAATGGCAAATTAAACATTGTCCAAATTGTCAAATATATAGAGGCAGAAATTGTGAAAATAGCCGATCTACATGCTCACAACGCTGATATTCTCGGTAACATTTCTACGCCAGTGGTTTGGTGATATTCTCCATGTTGGTTAGAACCATATGGCGGTATCTTCGCTCCAGCGTCTGCATGTATTCCAGGTAGTCACAGACCCGGAACCCCCGGATCGGCTCCTCCTAGAGGGGAGACATGGAACAACAACACAGGACGTCCTATGTTAGAATTGGCCATTGGGAGGGGCCTCTGATGTCACTCTGACTCAGCCATAACCTTGTATATAAGGAGTTCCCAATGCAGCTACGCCCATATATGGAGTCAATGTGTCGTCATGGCATAAACCACAAACACATTAGTCAGTCAGACTCAGACAGAGGGGTACAACGGGCACTCTGACGATGCCCCCATCACTATGACCTCACTCACGCACACGCACGCACACTAGGGCATTCACAAATAATGATTTTTAGTATTCGAATTATTCAACCTCAAAGTATTCGAATAGTCGAATATTCGACAGGACTGTCCAAACTGTCAAATATTAAGTAAGCAAGAGGCGAACATTGTGAAAATAGCCGATCTACATGCTCACAACGCCTCGCGTTGCGAGGCGTTGTGAGCATGTAGATCGGCTATTTTCACAATATGTGACTAGGTCTGGTACTTTGGTCCTTATGTCTGCATTGGTCATTTTTCTTTTTTGTACATATTATCCAAGTACAGAATCTAAGCTTTAATATGATGTATCATTTGTTGAAATTGGAGCATATTTGACGAAGTTATGGACATTTTAAACTTGTTGCACCATAAACCCCAAAGTGCTTAAAAAGCCATTTGAATGCCAGGTACATTTTTACACCTCTAGGTAGCCAGAAGTGGTTGTGACAATGGGAGGGACAATAGGTACTTGTCTACACCCCTAAATCACTCCCCCCAAGTCAAACCACCTCCACAGTTTTATAGCTGTCAACTTCAAATGTTGTACTTTTATTCCACTACAATTATTTAAAACTACTAGTTATTTAGTAGACTAGATTTAGATTATTATTGCAAAACAGATACATTACCCACTTAGCAGATCTTGTACTTGTACTTTGCAAAGCTGCTATAACCCATAAGGGTCTATTTGGTTCCTATCATTTAGATGGCACACATCATGTGTTGGTCTACTTGTAATCTTAATGTCAAGGACCCCCAAATGGACACATTAGCCCGTGGACCCCCACTTGAAAAGATACGCCAGGGACCCCCATTTTAATGTCCAAGGCTCTATCATTGATTCTCAACCATTTACATTTCAAGGACCCCCAGTTTGTCATGCATCAGAATCTGCAGTGTATACGGAACCAAATGGACCCATTCCATGTGTACCCATACCCATAAGGGTCAATTTTTTTGGTTCCTATCATTTAGCTGGCGACCCCCTAAAACTCCCTCAAGCACTTAGAGAACCAGTGCTCTAAATGTGTAGTCCCAGTTTTGCAATAAAAAACGGGCGCCCCCGCGATGTATTACCTTTTAGTTTGGCACGTTCTGAACTTCTGAAGGTACAGGGAAAAGTGTTGTGTTACTGTATATCCAATCCATTGGTGCATTTTTAATATAAATCCAAACTTTGCGTTTCTCCACTGGAATTATATCCATCACGTTGATTTGTTTACAGTCGGTGGTCGCGGTTGTGAGCGTCATTGTCCACGCACCAGTGTGCTGCACCGTAAATAGCAGATCTCCAAGTTTACAACCGATCGAAATGCAACATGTTGTGGGCTTGTAGATCTGTGTTTTTCCCCGCAGGACAGAGAAGGCAGCTTTTTCTTTTAGTTTTTTTCTTCTTCTTTTGGTTGTAGACTACTGCGTTATTCAGAAGCCTACTCACTTTTGAACGAATGATTTGTAAACGCTGAGTAAGTGAGTTCAGAGTCTCTCAGCAGGTTATTTATTTAATGCTTAAAGCAAGTGAAACAATTAATAACTTTAGGACCGAAACATCGACCGATTCAAGCGGTGTGTGCTCATGCAGTGAGGAGGAGGAGGAGGAGGAGAGCGTTAGAATGAGCCTTGACGCTATGTTACCAATGAGCCCTTAGAGGCAGGAACGGCTGCGCACCCTCTCGTCTGCATGTAATAAACATAAAATACGGTTCGTTACTCAACAAAACAAAGACGGCGTAAGGGTGATGGAAGCCTACTTTACTTAGTGGGAACACTCAGAAACCCCCACCTCACGTCTAAAATACACTTTAATACACTTTTTTACCAGAGAATAAACCTTTTCACCGGAGGTTTTAGTTACTCCACACCGCCCTCTACAGATCTTGTCAATAGAAATGTCCATTGACCACATTTTGCCTTCCGGTGAAATATTATGTTCTCTTGATAAAAAAGTGTATTTTAGACGCGATGTTGGGGACTCTGAGTGTTCCCACTAAGTAAAGTAGGCCTTCAACTCCCCAAATCCGTCTTTGTTTTGGTGAGTAGCGAAACTGTATCTTTTATTTTCACTACAGACGAGTGAGCGTGTCGCCTGTAATGCCAGCACAAGGACTCATGATGACATAGCGTTTTCAACATGCTGCTTCGATTTTCCACGTTTTCTTTGTGCGTCCAAGAGCGACTGAGATCACGATGTATACATAAAAAAAATACATCCTTCCAGAATACTGTCTTCAGCAAACCGTTAACATTAGCGAGATGAAGTTAGTTACTGTGTGTAGACTGTTTACAACCAGATAGCACGCTGTATGGGCGTGCTGAAATACGAGACAATGCATTCCTTAGACCAATCGCGCTACTGTGAAATCGCTATGCAAATCTAAAGAGCTCCATTCTCCGCCTCCTAAAACAGCAGTAAAACTGCAAAACATCATGTGTTGGTCTACTTGTAATCTTAATGTCAAGGACCCCCAAATGGACACATTAGCCCGTGGACCCCCACTTGAAAAGATACGCCAGGGACCCCCATTTTAATGTCCAAGGCTCTATCATTGATTCTCAACCATTTACATTTCAAGGACCCCCAGTTTGTCATGCATCAGAATCTGCAGTGTATACGGAACCAAATGGACCCATTCCATGTGTACCCATACCCATAAGGGTCAATTTTTTTGGTTCCTATCATTTAGCTGGCGACCCCCTAAAACTCCCTCAAGCACTTAGAGAACCAGTGCTCTAAATGTGTAGTCCCAGTTTTGCAATAAAAAACGGGCGCCCCCGCGATGTATTACCTTTTAGTTTGGCACGTTCTGAACTTCTGAAGGTACAGGGAAAAGTGTTGTGTTACTGTATATCCAATCCATTGGTGCATTTTTAATATAAATCCAAACTTTGCGTTTCTCCACTGGAATTATATCCATCACGTTGATTTGTTTACAGTCGGTGGTCGCGGTTGTGAGCGTCATTGTCCACGCACCAGTGTGCTGCACCGTAAATAGCAGATCTCCAAGTTTACAACCGATCGAAATGCAACATGTTGTGGGCTTGTAGATCTGTGTTTTTCCCCGCAGGACAGAGAAGGCAGCTTTTTCTTTTAGTTTTTTTCTTCTTCTTTTGGTTGTAGACTACTGCGTTATTCAGAAGCCTACTCACTTTTGAACGAATGATTTGTAAACGCTGAGTAAGTGAGTTCAGAGTCTCTCAGCAGGTTATTTATTTAATGCTTAAAGCAAGTGAAACAATTAATAACTTTAGGACCGAAACATCGACCGATTCAAGCGGTGTGTGCTCATGCAGTGAGGAGGAGGAGGAGGAGGAGAGCGTTAGAATGAGCCTTGACGCTATGTTACCAATGAGCCCTTAGAGGCAGGAACGGCTGCGCACCCTCTCGTCTGCATGTAATAAACATAAAATACGGTTCGTTACTCAACAAAACAAAGACGGCGTAAGGGTGATGGAAGCCTACTTTACTTAGTGGGAACACTCAGAAACCCCCACCTCACGTCTAAAATACACTTTAATACACTTTTTTACCAGAGAATAAACCTTTTCACCGGAGGTTTTAGTTACTCCACACCGCCCTCTACAGATCTTGTCAATAGAAATGTCCATTGACCACATTTTGCCTTCCGGTGAAATATTATGTTCTCTTGATAAAAAAGTGTATTTTAGACGCGATGTTGGGGACTCTGAGTGTTCCCACTAAGTAAAGTAGGCCTTCAACTCCCCAAATCCGTCTTTGTTTTGGTGAGTAGCGAAACTGTATCTTTTATTTTCACTACAGACGAGTGAGCGTGTCGCCTGTAATGCCAGCACAAGGACTCATGATGACATAGCGTTTTCAACATGCTGCTTCGATTTTCCACGTTTTCTTTGTGCGTCCAAGAGCGACTGAGATCACGATGTATACATAAAAAAAATACATCCTTCCAGAATACTGTCTTCAGCAAACCGTTAACATTAGCGAGATGAAGTTAGTTACTGTGTGTAGACTGTTTACAACCAGATAGCACGCTGTATGGGCGTGCTGAAATACGAGACAATGCATTCCTTAGACCAATCGCGCTACTGTGAAATCGCTATGCAAATCTAAAGAGCTCCATTCTCCGCCTCCTAAAACACCAGTAAAACTGCAAAACATCATGTGTTGGTCTACTTGTAATCTTAATGTCAAGGACCCCCAAATGGACACATTAGCCCGTGGACCCCCACTTGAAAAGATACGCCAGGGACCCCCATTTTAATGTCCAAGGCTCTATCATTGATTCTCAACCATTTACATTTCAAGGACCCCCAGTTTGTCATGCATCAGAATCTGCAGTGTATACGGAACCAAATGGACCCATTCCATGTGTACCCATACCCATAAGGGTCAATTTTTTTGGTTCCTATCATTTAGCTGGCGACCCCCTAAAACTCCCTCAAGCACTTAGAGAACCAGTGCTCTAAATGTGTAGTCCCAGTTTTGCAATAAAAAACGGGCGCCCCCGCGATGTATTACCTTTTAGTTTGGCACGTTCTGAACTTCTGAAGGTACAGGGAAAAGTGTTGTGTTACTGTATATCCAATCCATTGGTGCATTTTTAATATAAATCCAAACTTTGCGTTTCTCCACTGGAATTATATCCATCACGTTGATTTGTTTACAGTCGGTGGTCGCGGTTGTGAGCGTCATTGTCCACGCACCAGTGTGCTGCACCGTAAATAGCAGATCTCCAAGTTTACAACCGATCGAAATGCAACATGTTGTGGGCTTGTAGATCTGTGTTTTTCCCCGCAGGACAGAGAAGGCAGCTTTTTCTTTTAGTTTTTTTCTTCTTCTTTTGGTTGTAGACTACTGCGTTATTCAGAAGCCTACTCACTTTTGAACGAATGATTTGTAAACGCTGAGTAAGTGAGTTCAGAGTCTCTCAGCAGGTTATTTATTTAATGCTTAAAGCAAGTGAAACAATTAATAACTTTAGGACCGAAACATCGACCGATTCAAGCGGTGTGTGCTCATGCAGTGAGGAGGAGGAGGAGGAGGAGAGCGTTAGAATGAGCCTTGACGCTATGTTACCAATGAGCCCTTAGAGGCAGGAACGGCTGCGCACCCTCTCGTCTGCATGTAATAAACATAAAATACGGTTCGTTACTCAACAAAACAAAGACGGCGTAAGGGTGATGGAAGCCTACTTTACTTAGTGGGAACACTCAGAAACCCCCACCTCACGTCTAAAATACACTTTAATACACTTTTTTACCAGAGAATAAACCTTTTCACCGGAGGTTTTAGTTACTCCACACCGCCCTCTACAGATCTTGTCAATAGAAATGTCCATTGACCACATTTTGCCTTCCGGTGAAATATTATGTTCTCTTGATAAAAAAGTGTATTTTAGACGCGATGTTGGGGACTCTGAGTGTTCCCACTAAGTAAAGTAGGCCTTCAACTCCCCAAATCCGTCTTTGTTTTGGTGAGTAGCGAAACTGTATCTTTTATTTTCACTACAGACGAGTGAGCGTGTCGCCTGTAATGCCAGCACAAGGACTCATGATGACATAGCGTTTTCAACATGCTGCTTCGATTTTCCACGTTTTCTTTGTGCGTCCAAGAGCGACTGAGATCACGATGTATACATAAAAAAAATACATCCTTCCAGAATACTGTCTTCAGCAAACCGTTAACATTAGCGAGATGAAGTTAGTTACTGTGTGTAGACTGTTTACAACCAGATAGCACGCTGTATGGGCGTGCTGAAATACGAGACAATGCATTCCTTAGACCAATCGCGCTACTGTGAAATCGCTATGCAAATCTAAAGAGCTCCATTCTCCGCCTCCTAAAACAGCAGTAAAACTCTCCCAAAGAAGGCAACTTTGCTACACTAATGTTGCCATTTAGCGACCTTAACAAAGATATCTTATGGAATGAAAACCCTCTAATATATTCAAACTGTCTTAAATATAAAAAAACGAAAAACAAAGCAAAAAATAAACCAATCTTATTTTCGCATTTTCTGACTTTTAAAAACGGCGACATATGGACCTTTCCACCAGCACCAGTCACATATGTATCTGCGGAACCGAGTCACATTAAATGTAATAGCTACAATTCTCTCATTTGCAAATCCCGCCCCATTCTGCCCTGTTACTATGGTGGTACAGATGACCCTGGGCAGATTGTTTTTATAGTGGCAGTGAATGGGGGGAGAGGGTATTTTCATTGCCTCATTATTGCAATTTAAAGTACCAAAGGAAAAACATCTAGGTGATATTAATAAAAAGGGAAGACAAAGGTACAGTAGTTACATTGCAAAACAGGGGGTTTCCCCCGAAAATATATGTTTTAATTTGTTTAATCCCAGTGGGACAGAATCACCATTGCAGATTCTTTTATAGTGGAAGTGGATGGGATTTTTTTTTCATAGCCTCATTACAGCTATATAAAGTACCAAAAAAAACACATCTACGTGATATTAATAAAAAGGGAAGAAAAAAAGTACAGTAATTACATAGCAAAACAGTAGTTTTCCCCCGAAAATATATGTTTTAATTAGTTTAATCCTCTGGATCAGATAGAGGACACAAATAGAAAGAGAAAGCGCAGTGCATCTTGGGTAGGAAGATGACAGACAGATTATAGTTCTACTCACATAATAGGCTGGCTTTCGTAATTCTGCCCATTTAAAATATATGTACCCAATCATAACTCTTAGTTACATTGATAAGGTCCATGTGAACTAGTTTGTTGAAGCTTATTCATTATAATGAGCGAAATCGCTATCACCTCGCGCGGCCGTACTGCACGAACGCCGTGCTCCGCAGAGCGGACCGTTGTTGAAAGCCTGAAGCAACATTCTCCACTGCACAAACTCCACCCCCGATAGCAAAAAGTGAATGTTTTTTTCTGGTTGGCCAGTCAGGGAGTCTCAGGGACCAATCAGAAGGCTGACAAACGGTGGATTCCAAGTGTTTGTCAGGGTGGTCCCCAGTTCAAATATGTTTATTTTGGGGGTCACAGCCTAAAAAGGTTTGAGAACCCCTGGTATAGAGCATTAACAAATTCACCCACCAGGGGCACTGACAATTTTTTTTTCTTTTTAAGCGAATATTCGACTTCGGTGAACAACGTCGAATAGTGACTTTGATATTCGATTATTCGAATATTCGAATATTTGGTGAATGCACACTAGTACTCAACAGGCCTGAAAGTCAAGGCCTGACCCTAACTGGGCCCTAACTGGGCCGGCCTGAGGCCCTACCCAGCCCGACTAGTTAGCATACATTTTAGGCCCTACCCTACCCTAAATGTCAGGTTCGGGCAGAATTTGAGAATTCTAATGCACACACACGTACGCACAACCTACACGCGCACGCACGCACACGCACACACACACACACACACGCACACACACACACACACACACACACACACACACACACACACACACACACACACACACACACACACAAGGCGTGTCACCTTGAGGTGCAGCTGCAGCTGGCTGCTCTGTGCTCGTTGGAGGATGTCTGGCTGCAGGTGTTTCATCAGAGACACACACAGGTACACCTGGTAGTCTGTCCCCATCAGCGTCACCACGGCAACGTACTGACACACCTCTGACCAGTCCACAAAGTTCCACAAGACCTGGTCCAGCCAATGGATGACCATCTGGACGCGCGCACACACACACACACACACACACACACACACACACACACACACACACACACACACACACACACACACACACACACACACACACACACACACACACACACACACACACACACACACACACACACACACAAAGCAGTGGCGTCAGTTCAGCAAAAGCTAAGGTATGGCAACATGACTGGTGTCAAGACGCCAGTCATGTTGCCATATCTTAGCAGCAGGCACGATAAATTAGTCCCCCCCCATGTCAGGTGAAAAGAAGCGGCTTGGACTCCTCATGCATAGAAGGAAGCATGAGCTCAGTTCGGGGCTCTCCCCAGGTTGGCAGAGGGAGTGTAGCGCCCAGGATTACATGATTAGAACATTGACACTGCAGGGTGAAAAATGGGTTACAAAATCGTGGGATAAAAATGATGAAAGAAGAAAGCACTGGTAGAAACACTCCAACACTGGAAGCACATCTGTACTAGGGCATTTATGACTTGTGATTTTTGTAAGTTGACTCGACTCAGTAAAAAGTTGAGTTGAAGTCGACTTTATTGTTTGATGACGTCATCACAGCACACACGACCCCCTAATTATTTTGGGGGGTCCCCAGATGATTAACTTAATGTGCAACATTGTTTTCTCACTCAGCTGTAAACAAACCAACATAAAGTTTAAGTGTATAGAGGGTATCGTCACATTTCTAAAGTGACAATTTATGGACTTTTTAATACCTCTAAAATGGCATCTAAACATTGTCCAAATTGTCAATATAGAGGCAGAAATTGTGAAAATAGCAGATCTACATGCTCTCAACGCATTATTATTATTTTTTTTCAACTTCGACTTTCGACTTTCTCTGGTGGGAGTTGACTTGTTTAATGAAGTCGACTGAGTCGACTTTTTCGTTAATGCCCTAAAGGCCCTCTTACATCTAACAACTTTGAAAAGATTTTGGAAAGATTTGGAAAGATTTCTAAAAGACTACCCTCTCACACGCTAAGATTTGAAAGACTCCCCAAAGACTTAATGATGATTTTTAAAAGATTTCGGTTGTTAAATGTGAGATGCCTCTAAAGATTTTGTAAAGACTGGTTCAAGATCCCTTTTATTTACTGAAATAGGCCTACTATAGCCATGCCCATGTGTTCATATTCCTCTGACAAATTATTGTCAACTTCTTATGTTTGGAATAATGTACTATTATGATACGCGGTGAAATAAAGGGCTGCCGTAGCCGCACCAACAGCTACTAGTGGCGAGTCGACCAGTCTGGCAGGCAGCTCAGTGTCTTGGAGAATTAATGGCTTTTATTTTGGCTCAAAGCGTTCTGTTTTGGTTGTTACATCATTGTACTCGACATTCAGTCAGACTCAGCCCCGATTTGTGAAAATATCAAACCAGTTTAATATTCTCGTAACAGAATCTGGGTCTCAAGTCGGGGTAAAAATCGAGTCGGAGCACTACCTCACATTTAACGATTGAGTAACAACCGAATCACGGGAGCGCGCCGGGACTCGTCTCGATTTTATTACGACTGAGAAATATTTTCTAATTCGTTAGGTGTAAGGTTAGCTTTATCTGTACTCACGCATGCACGCATGTTAGCCAGGGGTCATCGCCATGCTCGCTTGTGGTGGACATTTTTGTTTAGTTTTGAGCGTGAACGAATATTTACGTATTAATATCTTTGCTTTTCTTTCACATGCAGAATTTATACCAAAACGGTTTAGGCTGAAGCCAATGGTTTATTCTTACTTCCCTTTTTACGTTATAAAAAACAATCAAAAACGATCAATCTGATCACTCAGGAATAAAATGTCATCATTTAGTTCTACTGGATCTCTTCTCCACTAGTCCCACAGGTGTTTAATGTGTGTGTGTGTGTGTGTGTGTGTGTGTGTGTGTGTGTGTGTGTGTGTGTGTGCGCGCGTGCGTGCATGTGTGTGTGTGTGTGTGTGTGCGTGTGTGTGTGTGTGCGTGTGCTACCTGTGAGGGGGCGTATCCGGACATTCTGAAGGCACTGTGGACCAATGGGAGCTCAGCTTTCAGGATCAGCTCCACATAGTGGGCGGAGCACCAGTAGACTGGAGACATCCCAGCCCCGCCCCCCTGGAACACAGCCAATCGGAGAGCAGCTAACTAACACAGGGATGCTGACACTAGCCAATAGGAGATCAGCTAACTAACACAGGGAAGACTCACCTCTTCAGACTCCACCTAAGCCCATAGCACTTACCGTAGCACTTGCCTATACCCTCAATGACCATGAAAATAATTTAGATTGCATTTTTAAATTTTAAATTTTAAATGTTAAATTGTAGATCTGGTAAAACTGCCGTTATGACCTTGTAGATCTGGTAAACATGGAACTGACACCAGGGATAGAAAGTAACTTAAAGGTACCTTAAGAGGTACCATATTTAATAAGGGTGCCGGAAAAAATCGATATGAATAGATTATCGGTTTCAACACTAGCGATACGGCCGCATCGATGCGCGTTTACCCGCATCGGTCCAAATCGCGGCCGTATCGGTCGATGTATCGGTCCTAAAGTTAATAATCGGATTAACTGGATTTTAGCATTAAATAATTAACCTGCTGTGAAATTCTGAACTTACTTACTCTGCGTTTACTGTTACAAATCATTACTTCAAAAGTGAGCGCTGCTACACAGTCAGTGCTGCAGTGCAACGAAAGAAAAAAAAAAGAAAAAGCTGCCTGCTGCTCTGTCCTCCGTTAGAGCTGGGTTTCTGCGTACTGCAGTCACTGTCCTGCGGGAAGCCGCAGATCTATAAGCCCACAGCCTGTTGCATGTGGATGGGTTGTAAACTTATAGATCTGCTACTTCCGACGCAGCACACTCGTGCGTGTATGACGCTAGCAATTGCACGACACACAGCGACTTGTAAACAAACCAAAACGTGGTAGTTCCATATAACACTATGGATTATTCCAGTGGAGAAATGCAACGTTTGGAGTTTATAAGAATGCGACAGTAATGGATTGGATAACACTTTTCCCAGTGGAACCATCAGAAGTCCCTGCACTTCGACAGCAAAGGTAATAATCACAGCATCAGCTTTTATTGCAAAGGGCTTCTATAGAGTATTGGTTTTCAAAGTGGGGTCCGGGGACCACCAAGGGTCCTTGAGGGAGTTCTAGGGGGTCCTCGGCGAAATGATAGGAACCAAATGGACCCTTGGGTATGTGTAACTCAGGGGAGTGTACAAATGGAACCAAATGGACCCTTGGGTATGTGTAACTCAGGGGAGTGTACAAATGGAACCAAATGGACCCTAATGGGTCCATTTGGTTCCATTTAAACTTAAGACAAGAGCCTGATCCATGTCAAACTGGGGGTCCTTGACATTGATTTTTTTTTAGAACTACTGCAGTAGAGCCATAAGATAACAAGAAGACATGATGTGTGCCAGACTTCAAATGTTGCACTTAATTTATACTGCTGTTGTTCACTGTTGTAAAGTGGATCTTTTTGAAATGATCTTATTGACTGAATAACAGCAGGCTCTTTTACTAGTTTTATTTGGTGATCTGATCTGTGGCATTGCTGAGGATTGATCTGATCTGTGGCATTGGTGAGGATGTAATATTTTAGTTTTTCAGTGTTATTATAGCAGCTTTGCAAAGTACAATTATTGCACTGTACTGAAGCCTGAAGGGCCAGGCCTTTTGTGTGTTTGTTTTATATTTCTCCACCTGACCAACTGTAACTGCTAAAGTGAAGCTCTTTGAAATGGGTGTGTGAGACAGATTTTCAAACCATGTCAGTAGGCTTTGTAGTTTACATTAATTATTTTGTGTATATACATGTCTGTGTCTATTTAGAATGAACACAACAATGACATGATACTAAAATGATTTGTCATCCATCTTTATTTACAATTTTCTGTTATTCCTTGGTCTTTTATGAGATATCCATTATTTGAAGTGTCAGCAATGCTACTTTATAGATTATAGCTTCTTAATTGAATGGAAAATTAATGTTTCATTAAACGTATGTATCAGATCACACCGTATCGCATCGAATCGTATCGAATCCAATCGAATCGCATAAAATTCCACAAAATCGAAATCGTATCGAAATTGCACCGAATCGAATCGTATTGAATCGTTCTGTATGTAAGCTGTATTGTCTCTGAATCGAATCGGAGCCTATGTATCGGATACGTATCGAATCGCCTTGTAAGGGATGGATACACACCCCTAACCTTCAAACATGTTTGGTGTCGTCTACTCAACCCAAACAGTTTTTAAGTTGCTTGATTCAGTATTTAGACATTTGATATCCATTTTAACAGACACGCCCCCTTCCTATACAAACCCATTGTAAGTTCAAACTCTATTTTAACCATGATAGATCCACTGAAAACAATTCCTATACAAACCCATTGTAACTTCAAACTCTATTTTAACCATGGTAAATTCATGGAAAAAACCCGTTCTTGGTTCTAGTAACTCATATTATCCTTCTAATGCATGAGGGAGCCATGTTACTTTTTTATACTATTTTATAACTTTTTTCATGTATATAAAAAAAAAATGATATAATAATGATAATAATGTGTTAATGAATAATAAGTGCTAGTACTCACTGAGTGCAGTGCCCTGGCTGGCCACAGGAAGGCAGAGGGCAGCAGAGAGCAGAGTTTCAGGAGAACGCGCAGACAACGCTCCACGCGTCCCCCCATCATGATGAAGACGGTGGAGACCAGCCAATCATGGCCCGGATACACGTCTGGAGGAGGAGTCAAGGAAGCCAGGTGGGAGGGGCTTGTTGGTCCATGCGCGTCTTTCTGACGACATCTGTGTCTTTTTACCCGTTGTCATTGTCTAATGTAATCCTGGGCGCTACACTCCCTTTGCCAACCTGGGGAGAGCAACGGACTGACCTCATGCTTCCTTCTTTGCATGAGGAGTCCAAGCCAATTCTTATCACCTGACAGGGGGGAGTTTCCACGGTTGGACGTAGCGCGTGGAAGGAACACGTTATTCCAACCAGTTCCTTTTCCCCTCCATCAGGCGCCCCGGCTGGCCAGGGGGAGGCAGTATAGAGACCAGGATTACTGCATGTTTTGTGTGAGGGTATCTACCCTAGGAGACACGGGGAGAACATGCAAACTCCCCACAGAAAGGCCCTTTGGCCAACCCCACCTAGGGTGTAGGCACTGATGACGCGGAGGAGAGAACACGCCCCCAGCGCCCACAGCGTCCCCCAGCGGGAATCGAACCCAGGACCTTCTAGCTGTGAGGTTCCAGCGCTACTGACCGCATATGGTGTAAATCAGGGGTCTTCAACAGGGGGTCTGGGACCCCTAGGGGGTGCTCAGAGTTACTACAGGGGGTCCTCCAAATCTTTGTGTGATAGAAACCTTTTTCTTCTTTTTTATATTAACCACTTGAACCCTATATCGTCCATATTCTGAGCCAAAAATAGCAGATCTACAAGCTCACAACGCCTCACGCTGCGCTGTAGATCTGCTATTTTCTGCAAAGACGTTTGGTGTAGAGGGGGAAAAAAGCAGACTAAGTACAGAGTGAAATGTCGAGTTATGTATTGACGATTCAAGTGGTTAAATACGTATCCGAAAACACAAATTGACATGAGTCCAAAATACACTGATGATTGTGCTGTCAAACAATGAAACTATATGGAATCTATGAACAGGTTGTGGGGGGTCCCTGCTTCATCTCTCTCTCAACTAAGGGGTCCTTGGCCTGAAAACGTCGAGGACCCCTGGTGTAAATGGTAGGATACTGGTTTTGCTGTGTTGTGAGGACAGGAACAGCTGACAGTGTTTAAGCAGCAGACTGAGACCTCGTTCAGCGTCTTCTGGAAGCAGCCGCAGATACCTGCCATACCTGTAAACACACGCACACGCACGCGCACGCACACGCACACACACACACACACACACACACACACACACACACACACACACACACACACACACACACACACACACACATTTGATGTAAAACAGGGGTTCCCAAACTTTTTTGTCTCAGGGCACCCAATAAATATTTTTTTAATCCGAGGCACCCCTACCTTATCATTTTCACTCACAGCATATCGTCGTTGACGGGTGGAAACCTTGTATATCCAAAACCGTTCGTTTTGTATTTCTCATCTATAAAATGTACTAAACTAGTGAAAACAGACGATCTATAAGCACACAACGCCTCGCATCGCAAGGTGTTGTGTGCTTGTAGATCGCTTTACCAAAAGACACCAAAAGACATACACATTTGAAACTTGGAGATACAAGGTTTCTGCCCAACAGTGACGATATTTTAGTGATTATGTTGCGAGGAAAACGTTGAGATAATAGCCATTTTGGTTAGAACAGACTGAAAATAACTTTGTACTTAAAGTTTAAAATGATACTAAATATTTTTTTTCAAGTGTCCAAATAAATTCAGAATATTATCGAATGATCTCGCGGCACCCCTGGACTGCCGTCGAATGATTGTGTTTCGCTGGCTCTAGCGGGAGCTGTGCCTCCGCCTGTTTATGATCCGTTTCTGAAATGAATCCGTTCTCGACACTGACTCATTACTCTGTCAGTGCTCTGTGTCCCGCGACTGCGGACTGGATCCCATCGTTCATTTAAAAGAGCCGTTCAAGAGAGCAGAATCGTTCGCGAATGTCTCATCTATACTGCACGCTGCCGAGAGACGGGGCAGAGTTGAAACAGCGGAGATGTTTTATTTGTTTTAACGGCGTGTTATAACTCTATGGTTGTACACTGCTATGCAGATAACATTTGTGCTCGCGCACCGATATCACCGAAAACACTGTGTATTCAATTCATCTTAATGTATTATTGTATTATGTTGACGTGGTTTAAAGCAACACTTTTTTTTCTTTTCTTTTTTTTACACAAAGTAGACTATACAACGATTCGTCGACGCGTCGGAATGAACCCCTCGACTCGAGTCGACTTCAAAAATCCTGAGTCGAGGACAGGCCTAAACAGGTGTTCAACTGATCCAGTCCAGTGGAACCACTGATCCAGTCCAGTATTTCCCAAACATTCCAGCTCAAAACCCAAAAGGATAAATTAGACGTTTGCCCTGGAACCAAAACTAGTGAGAATAGCAGATCTACAAGCTCTCACATACCTGACACACAGGTTGACTCCCAGCTGCTGGACATCAGACAGGACAACACCGTCAACACTCTGCTCTTCAGCTGTAAAACACACGTGCGCACAGACACACACACGCACACACACACACACACACACACACACACACACACACACACACACGCGCACGCATGCACACACACGCACACACACACACATTTAATCATTAATTTATGTCCACATAGGATTTACAAGGACAAACATATTACAAGGTGCTGTAAATAATGTACAGCAAATCAGCTAATCTTGGGCACATAACCCATTACCCACACCCCCAATTCAAGGGTACAAGTAGCAGCGCCTTTGTCATATTTGGCATAGTAGATAGTAGAAGAGATTGCACAGAATCTTGCAAGCCGTTTAGCTGCTTTATTTGGCATCCCAAGTTGTTTGAAGCCTCTAAAAAAACAACCTATATACAAGTCCAATGCTGCCTTTACTTTCAATCCATCCTGATACATCTGGCCTAGATATGGCCTACATCTGGCCTAGATATGGACTACAACTGGCCTACATCTGGTCTACATCTGGCCTATATCTGGTCTACATCTGGCCTACATCTGGCCCACATCTGGCCCACATCTGGTCTACATCTGGCCTACATCTGGTCTACATCTGGCCTACATCTGGCCTACATCTGACCTACATCCGGCCTTTATCTCGCCTACATCTGGTCTACATCTGACCTACACCTGGCCTTTATCTGGCCTACATCTGGTCTACATCTGACCTACATCTGGCTTACATCTGGCCTACATCTGGTCTACATCTTTGCTGTAGTTTGCTGTACACCCAGGTCACATTGGCCAAGCTTTGTGTGACGCTTAATGAAATTAAACTCATAAACAGCATCGCTCACTTCACGATATGTGTGATTTTTCTTTTGGCCATCTATAAAATGACAGCTCTGAGTTTTTTTTTAAATGTTTTGGACAGTCACACAAAATGTTGAAGCTGGCCAAAGCTGGAACTGCTGGCGGGGTGAAAAATACATGCACGAGCAAAAGAGGGGTTTGCCATGGGGTTCAATAGACGCCGTTCGACGTTAGTGGCGTAATTCTCCCTTTTGCAAATCCCGCCCCATTCTGCCCTGTTACTATGATGGGACATTTGACCCTGGGCAGATTGTTTTTATAGTGGCAGTGAATGGGATTTTTTTTATTTTTTCATAGCCTCATTACAGCTATATAAAGTACCAAAGGAAAAACATCTAGGTGATATTAATAAAAAGGGAAGACAAAGGTACAGTAGTTAAATTGCAAAACAGGGGGTTTACCCGAAAATATATGTTTTAATTTGTTTAATCCCAGTGGGACAGAATCCTCTTTGCAGATTCTTTTATAGTGGTAGTGGATGGGATTTTTTTTTTCTTCATAGCCTCATTACAGCTATATAAAGTACCAAAAAAAACACATCTACGTGATATTAATAAAAAGGGAAGAAAAAGGTACAGTAATTACATAGCAAAACAGTAGTTTTCCCCCGAAAATAAATGTTTTAATTAGTTTAATCCTCTGGATCAGAGATAGAATAGAAATAGAAAGAGAAGCGCATTGCATCTTGGGTAGGAAGAGGACAGAACTATAATGTTTCTCCTCACATAATAGGCTGGCTTTTCGTAATTCTGCCCATTTAAAATATATGTACCCAATCGTGACTCTTAGACCATTGATAAGGTCCATGTGAACTAGTTTGTTGAAGCTTATTCATTACAATGATCGCAAACGCTATGGTCGCGAGCGGCCTGGCCGTGCTCCGCAGTGCGGACAGCCGGTGAAAGACGGCTGCCACTTTCTCCGACTGCAGAACTCCACCCCCGCTTGCAAAAAGTGAATGTATTTTTCTGGTTGGCCAGTCAGGGAGTCTCAGGGACCAATCAGAAGGCTGACAAACGGTGAATTACGTCTCAACGTAACAAAAATCGTCTCATCCAGATGAGCCAATTTCCCCCACAATGCACCTGGATTCTGCTTCTTCCGGGTGCTTCAAAATGCCACTGAGCAACTTGCATTGAAATGAATATCTGGGGGCGGGGCCGTCCTTCCTCTATTTTATATAAAATAACTCTATGCTCTACATTGAACCATTAAATGGATCAATCAATATTCAATCGATTAAAGAACGTCGTACTGTATGATGACATCATGGGTGTGACATCATAGGGATGACATCACGCCACTAGGCCCGCTATAAAATGGACGAGCAACACTCACACTAGTCTTTGGAGCATCACGGTGACCCATTCGCTTTGAGTAAATCCAAATCTGAAAACATCACTTCATCCTTTCTCTAGTCGATTCTACTCGTGAGTTTGAGGCCTTCTCTAGCTGCCATCGGCGAAACATCTGATCCTGGTTCAAAGCCACTGTCGCCAGACTTCACTCAACCAACAAACCCAGCTGAACTCCCGAAGCTATTCATTTCAGCTGACATGATGTTTCACTGGACGGTGAATCTGAGAGAAGCACCAGGTGATGGATCTGCAGTGAGCGTGGGCCACGAGGTGTACTTATTTGGAGGTGACTCTAGTGAAACTCTAAAGGATCAAATGGATGTGTACGTCTTCAACACAGTGTCTCTGAGATGGAGGACGCTGCCCCCAGTGGAAAAGAAGAGGAAGAGAGGAGAACGTCACCTTGAAGTTCCCTGCAGGCGCCAGTACCACACTGCTGTGCTGGTAGAAGATACCATCTACATGTGGGGAGGTTGGACTAACCCAGGTTACTGCAACGTGCTTTATGCATTTGAGGTCGAGGCCCACACATGGTTCAAACCCGAGGTTTCTGGGTCTGTTCCAGAGAGGAGGTACGCCCACTCAGCCTGTGTGTTGGGGAAGGTCATGATTATTCATGGAGGAAGGAAACATCTGAATGGATACACTAATGACATGTACAAGTTGGACACCACCACAATGGTCTGCTCTTTAATTAACACCAGAGGACCTCCTCCACCTGTTTCAGCATATCACCCTGCCAACATCATCGGGACAAAGATGTTTGTATTTGGGGGCGAAGGGCAGGTGAGGTACGAGGGGAAGTACCGCAACTACAACACCATCAGAGTGTTTGACACAGAGACCAACTGCTGGACGAAAACGCATTCTGCAAAGCGTCTTCCAGAAGGACGCAAGGGTCATTCAGCCTTTGCATACAAGGAAGAGCTGTACATATTCAGTGGTTTGAACTCAAAGCATGACCGCTTACATGATCTGTGGAAATTCAGTCCAGAGACCTTCTCCTGGAAGGAGGTGGAGCCCAAGGGGAACGGTCCATTTTCTATGATTGGTAGCAGCTGTTGCGTTGTGGGAGATCGTGTCATCCTCTTTGGAGGAGGATGCAGATCAGATGGGCTGTTGATCTTAGACTTGAGTCCTAGTCTGAAGACATTATGTAAGCTGGCAGTTATTCAGTACGGTCTGGAGCAGTCTGGAGTCCCACACAACACCAGGTGGGAACTGGCAGCCATGACTGATGCAAATAAGATCAGCCATGACTGATGAAGAAGATAGAGGACCTCCAAGAATAAAAGCAAAGTCTGTGTGTCTGTCTGTCTGTGTCTTACTGTGTACATGAATCCAATATGTTTGTCTGTCTGTGTCCTACTGTGTACATGGATCCAATACTGTAGACAGACAAACAAACTCCCAAAAATGGGATTGACTTTCAAAATAGTCAATGCAAATCTGCCCTCCATCCACTCAGTACCCGCATATCTGACCAAACATCTCCAAAAAGTTAGCGACACCCACAGCCACAACACCAGAGGGAGCGCACACAATGATCCGATAACACAGACCCATAAGACAAATATGGGTAAATTCTCCTTCTACAACACTGCCACCCAGGTGTGGAATTACCTTGACTACCTCCCTTAAAACATGTAGCTCGCTGGCATCCTTCAAAACTGCCCTGAAAACCCACCTTGCACGAGGCAAGAGAAGGAGGTAGTTATCACTTCTCCCATAGACAGGCGAGAAGAAGTGAGCAACCCCCGCCCCTTACCTTAGCCCCACCCCCTTGTGTATCCTATCCTGTACATATATATATATATATATATATATATATATATATATTTTTTTTTTTTTTTCTTTTTTCTTTTTTTTTTAGCTTATTTGTTATTGTCCATGAATTGAATACCAAGGACTTCTGACATAAACAAGACCGTAAACAGACTTATTTGGGATGCTCCTTTTAGCCAGGGTGTTTAACTGTACTTGAATTGTACTTTTTTTTACCCTTCCAGTGCCGATCCCGAACAAGTCGGCTTTTTTTCGGCAAGAGACAATATTTTTTTGTTATTTTACTTACCCTGAGCTGCTTGTAAAGACGTTGGTGGTCCTGGCTCGTCCTACGCTTTCCAACGAGCCGTCCTACGTGCTCCGATGATTTATTCCATTGAAAATGGCCAGATGCCAAGTTTACAGACCCCCGATTTTTACTGAATCTATGCTGTCGGCGGCACAACGTTTCACAGGGGTGCCGATCCCGAACTAGTTCGGCTTTTTATATAAAATTAATTAAATAATCGGAGGCCTCACCGAAGCCTGGGGCAAAATTTTCATCCAGGCCGCCGGCCGCGATCTGTTTACATCGGCCCGCGAGAGTGTCTCGCCGCCGCATCGCGCCGCCGAATCCAATTCATTCTCACATCTTTGAAGCTCATTTTCTCTGAACTGTGTTCTTATGGAAGCGGAAAAGGTTTATTTGCGGCTAAATCGCCTGAAAATCGGTCTTCTAAATGAGTGTTAGCCTATGGCTATCTTGTAGCTACCGGTATCTTCATCTGGGTCATTTTCATGACACGCACGAACGTGAAAACGCGCGTCACTGCTACGTGGGTCCCCGTATGTTACAGCGCTTGTCTATGGGAGTGACTCTGGCACTTTGGCGCCCTCAAGTGGCCTTGGCACGCATCAAGTTAATTGTATTGACTATACTTGTACCGTTCTCCATTTTTGTCGGATACAATATGCAATCAATCAAAAGTCTGTCTGTGTCCTACAATGTGCATGAATCCTTGTGGGGACATCATCACTACAGTGTACATGAATCTTTGTGGGGACATAAGCACTACATTGTACATGAATCCTTATGGGGACATCATCACTGACCTTTGTACCGAGGAGGAGGGAAGAAGTGTTGAGTTTGGGAGCTGGACAGATGATCTACCAGCTGTTCCAGGAGATCAGCAATCACTGAATACAGAACACAATAAAACATTAAAACACTGAAATAAAAATATATATTAACCCTGCAAGGCCCACTGTTGCTTTTTGGACACATTTATATTTGATCAAAAAGAGTTTAAATAATTTCTTTTCCTGTTCTTTTTTCACATTAACATCACCATTGGATCCTATAGTTTAGTATTACAATGCCATTCGCCAGGATATTTGCATATGAAATTATGAATACCCCCCACAGAGGCTGATATTCCAGAGTCTGGACGAACAAAATCTCACTTTTTCACTGAAGCTATTCGTCACAAAAACATAAGTAAAAAGCCTGTAATAATGTTTTTGGTGTTCATTAGAATGCCAAGACTAGAACAGAAATATCCCCAAAATGTAAATTAGAGCATGATTTATGATTCATGGCTATAAAACCTTAAAACAAAAAAAAAACATTACATTTTCCTCTGATTAGGACTCCTACAAGACCACCAGTTTTTTTTTTTTCTTTTTTTTTTGCACTTGTATATCTAGCTACTCTCTACACCAGTGTTTCTCAACCACTGTGCCTGGGGACCTTTGGTGTGCCCCTGAGAAGGGTCAAGTGTGCCCCTTGAAACTGCTTGAAAGCCAGTATTGTATTTATCATTTTAAAAATGATTTAAACTAGTGGAAACAGCCGATCTACAAGCACACAACACCTCGCGGTGCGAGGCGTTGAGTGCTTGTAGATCTGCTGTTTTCACTACTGTTGTGCGACAGCCTTGTATGATGAAGCAGGGCTTTACTTTGCGAAGAAACATACACATTTGAAACTTGGAGATACAAGGTTTCTTCCCGACAGTGACGATATTTACACCCCCGTATTATGTTGGTGTGCCCATGGATTCTTGGGACTTGAAAAGTGTGCCCATGCAGAAGAAAAGGTTGAGATACACTGCTCTACACGACAATGAAGCATATATGTCTCACTAGGCCGCAAAAGACCTCTCTAGCCAACACACAAGAGGAGTTTGAATGAACTGAAAGCAGCACAGTTTTGGGGATCTGTTGGAAATTGATTACAGTATTTTCTGGACTATAAGGCGCACCTGACTATAAGGCGCACTGTCAATGAATGGTCTATTTTCAAACTGTTTTCATATATAAGGCGCACCTGACTATAAGGCGCACATAATAGACGCTACCGTTGCGTTATGCATCCAACAGATGGAGCTGTGCTAAAGGGAATAAGGCGCACTGTAGTTTTTTGAGAAAATTAAAGGCTTTTAAGTGCGCCTTATAGTCCGGAAAATACGGTACATGAAACACCTGTGCATTCAGTCTCAATGTTGGTAAACAAATAATTGATCTATATAGGGACACCATTCAACTTGAGGGGAAAACCCACTCTTTTACAAATCTGTGACAATAAAGTTGATTCTGATTGACAATCAGGGACATGCAGAAAATGGGCTGAAATTCCTAAAAGGGCCTTTTGGTGAAAATATCTAAAATAGCCGACCTCCAAGCTCACAACGCGTCGTGCTGCAACGTTTTGTGAGCTTGGAGGTCGGCTATTTTCGGTGCTTGATACCACACTGAACTAAGCATAATAAAGTCAATAATGGAGAGGTGGCGTAACGGCATGGATTTCTACACACAGTTCAAGTTCAGGAGAGTTTGGACAAGGACATTCTCTTGAATGCTGCCTTCAGGTATGGCAAGGAAAGAGGGGCATTTGCATTTCTTTCACCATAGTAAAAACTGCATTCATGGTCTGGAGAGAGCACTTTTTACAGACGGGTAAAAGGGCAGGGGCTCAATCCTCCTTTGATGTCTATGTGTGCACGTGCCTGACAGGGCGGATGATTGACTGCCCAACGGACCAATCACTCACCAGATGAGGTGAGAGCGGTGGGTGTGGTCGCCATGGTAACGCAGTAGCGTCTCCTACACTCCTCCACCCAGCTCTCTGATGATGAAGATGATGAAGATAAAAACGCACTGATCGCTGAATCTAGAACACACACACACACACACACACACACACACGCACACACACACACACACACACACACACACACACACACACACACACACACACACACACACACACACACACACATCACTTGTGGGGACATTACATAGACTTCCATTCATTTTTATGCAAGTCCTGTGGCCTTACCCTAACCTCTATCCCTAAACCTAACCCCTTACCCTAACCGTTGTGGGGACCTACTATTTTGTCCCCACACTGTCAGAGGTCCCCTGCAGGTGACTGTGTGAACATGTGTTTAGTCCCCATAAGTATAGCAAGACACACACACACACACACACACACACACACACACACACACAGACACACACACACACACACACACACACACACACACACACACACACACACACACACACACACACACACACACACACACACAGGGGGGTAACAGGGGGCTACAGTAACATACCTGGTTTGCTGTGGTGTGTGTGTGGGGGGTCCAGGGTATAACAGCGGGGTACAGGGTATAACAGGGGGGTAACAGGGGGCTACAGTAACATACCTGGTTTGCTGTGGTGTGTGTGTGGGGGGTCCAGGGTATAACAGCGGGGTACAGGGTAGCAGCAGAACATGGGCCAGGGGTACGGGTCTGGACCCTGTTGAAGAGAACACCTTTTTTCACAAAACGGTGAAAAGTGATGAGTCATCAAAAAAAGTGATGACTCATCACTTTTCACAGTTTTGAGAGGCCAAATTTTAGCCCAAGGAATGTTTTTCATGCAAAACAAATGCTTGCAATGGATTCAGAGTCCCTCACATGACCCCTCTTTTCCTGTATAGTGACAGTGAATATACAAATGTCCATAACTTTTTTTCCGCAATGTTTCCGGCAGAGCAGGCCTCTCATTCTGTGGACCTTAACTCATAGTCCCGAGAATATTTTAATGTCTCTACCTGCCTGGCCCGATAGTCCCGAGAATTTCCCGTTTAAAAAAAAAAGAAAAAAAAAAAAAAGAAATTTGACCCCAAAAAATGTAGTAGGCATGATAGCAATCGCGAAATTGCATGTTTAACCCCCATAGCAACCCCATCTTTCAAACATGGCAGCCATCTTTGTTTACATTTTAGGAAAACATAATGGCTGCTATCTCATGAATGCCTGAACGGATTTCCATTCAGATTTTTTTGTTTGAAAGCTGTGAGCAATGTGGACACACATGGTGCATGATCTAGGCATGGGTGTGCATGATCCGACATATTTGACAAATTTATACTTAAAAAATAACATTGATAGTGGAAATAGCCGATCTACAAGCTCACAACGCGTCGCGATGTGACGCGTTGTGAGCTTGTAGATCTGCTATCCTCTTGCAAGAAAAAAAATAACTATATAAGCTAGGTGTGTAAAAATAATAAAATTGTAGGTGCAGTACCTCTTGCAGGTCTCTAGGGGGCAGCCATCGCTCTGACGGACCTCCGATCACTCCGACCTGAACCAGAACGTGATTCCTTTCCACCGACACACTGTCAATGATACACACTCTGGACACACACACACACACACACACACACACACACACACACAGGAAAACGAATCATTTAAACAGCTATAAAATATAAATGTGTCCAAAAAGCAGTTTGACAGCACAATCATCAGTGTATTTTGGATTCATGTCAATTTGTGTTTTCAGATATTTAACCACTTGAACCGTCAATACTTAATAAACTTGACCTTTCACTCTGTACTTAGACTGCTCTTTTTCCCCTCTACACTAAACCTCTTTGCCAAAAATAGCCGCTCTACAAGCTCTTGTGAGCTTGTAGATCTGCTATTTTTGGCTAAAGTTCTCAGAATATGGACACTAGGGTGTGTGTGTGTGTGTGTGTGTGTGTGCGCACGTGAGTGTGTGTCTGTGTGTGTGCGCGTGTGTATGTGTGTGCATGTGTGTGTGTGTGCGTGCGCGTACCCCTCCTCAGTACAGTTGTCAGTCTGGCTAGTTAGCATCATGCTAACCACGTTGTACTGAGTCTCCAACAGCAGGAAGGTGTCCAGATTACTGCAAAGAACACTGAGCAACCTGACACGCACGCACACACGCGCAACACACACACACACACACACACACACACACACACACACACACACACACACACACACACACACACACACACACACACACACACACACACACACACACACACACACACACACACACACACACACACAGATTGATTGATTGATTGAAGAATTTATTAGAAGTTTGCAATAGAAAAAAGTACAGTTTCATGACAGTACAAATCACTGGTACAAGGTCAACTAAAAGGAGATCCTGGAAAGCCGAGGCTTATTTCCACAGGAACCACACTTTAAAGCTATACTGTGTAAGATGCTCAACTAGTGGTCAGTAGCCCTATAGCAAACCGCGGTCGCGTTCGCGTCTTTCGCCCGTTTTTCGTAACTTCACACCCCCGTGTCTGCCTCCACAACGCCGAGAGCTATCTTTAGAGGGGTCCCTGGTTCCTGTGCGTTCAGGCATTCCGGAGAAACGGACTACTTCACCCTGCCTGGTAGGCGAGATTACCTTTTGAGTAAAGAGACACACGGGCAACTACAAATATGGCGACCCCACTTCAAGATGCGCTGTGATTGGCCGGTAGTGTACCATGTGTGCATGATCGGCGATGTGATTGGGCAACGTATACACAACGTATACAGATGATGCAGATTACGTCATTTTGGCGCGAAATCCGGTCCACGGCCAGGATCATAGAAAACATATAAAGAGAAGGCTTCAGAAGCTGAAAATAACGGAGTGGGTGTTCTAAAACTTTAGCGATTTAACAGTTAGGACAATTTTAAGATTCGTTTTATAAAAAAAGTTACATGGTACAACTTTAAGTATCTCATATAACATTGAAAGACAGACAGATAGAACATAGTACTTTATCTAGGATAATATCAGTTTCAAAAGCATAACACACACACGTTAATGGTTAATTTAGTCAGGACCACTCACGTCAAAGTAGGTTTAACCTAGCCTGACTGCCAGCGCCAGACTCAATCACACACTTCGTTTTGGGATTGAGTCTGAGCCTGGGGACGTAGATTCTACTTCAGCGGGGGCGGGGTAAAGCCTATTGACGTCACACACACACACACACATACACACACACAGCCCCGTGTGTCGCAGACGGCGACGCGGCGTGACATTGCAAAAATACGTTATTTCTCATAACATATTATATGACTGCATGTTTACGTTAGTGCAAAATGGTATTAAAACGTAATGAAACGGCACTATTGTATTGTTTATTAAAAGAATTCGAGTCGAGTCTGACTCCGCCATGACAGTTTTCACGGACCAATCAGAGTCCACTAGAGGCTCACGTGGGCAGAAGAGCACCAATCAGAGTCCACTACAGAATCTCACGTGGGCAGAACAGCTCCGAAGGGAGGGGGCTGGGACCGGACCAGCATACCACGTGCCTCAAGTCTACAGCCCTGATTGGCCCATTCAATGCGCCCGCTCTTCAGGCGCGCTTGAAATAAAATAAAATATCTCCGGGTTCAGTCCACACTACACACCACCCACTAACAGGGGGTGGTGATGTGCGGACTGAAGTATCAGGCTAGGTTTAACCATTTATTGCATAAATGGAATACAGTTAAAGGTGATACACCATGAAATTTCACTTTTCCTATTTTAAAACCTTTTTTTGTGGTCCCAGAAGTGATGCATAATAAACGAACTAATATGTTAATATATCTGTGTGATGTATCTTTGAGTTCTCAGCAAATAGCTAATGATATTGCTTAGTTGGTTCTATTCTCCTGCAGCAAGGGTTATAACTTCTAAGTAACCCCGGGTCAGTGGGGATGGTCAGACATTAATTGGATTAGCTGACCATAGGCACTTAACATGACACGTAAATTAAGAATTTTCATATGTACTTTGACATACAAAGCTGGGCAATCAGCTGATGAGAACTGCCACCTGCCTCCTCTCTCCTCTATTGTGGGGGCTTGCTTTATGGTCGCTCTGGCCCATATAACGGGGTATTCACTGTCAATCGGGAGTCATTGTCAACAGAAACGGAGGTTGACATGGCTCCTCCGTACCGGTCCGGAGCTAAATTCTAATTGGGGAAACAATGTTGTGAGTTCAACATTAAAAGGAAAATATGCTATTTGCTGAGAATTGGAAAGGAACCTCAGAAGAAGATTTTTACTTTGATTAAGGATGTATACTTTTGTTGGACGATGAATAAACAAGCAACATTTACTTTTGAAGTTCTGTGGACAATCCCTATTTTTTGATATTAGTATCTAGTATTAATATCAGTATTATTTTTCATGTCAGATGCTACACTAGCACCTTCTATCCTCACAAAGTCCCATGTCTGACCATTGTGTCTTTCTCTGGTTTTTGAAGAAAAAAAAACTTTTTGGGAGGGGGGGTGGTGGCGCAGTTCAGGTCAAAGGTGGTACTGCAGCTGAAAATGCTCTGAGAGCCATTCAAAAATGAGAGAGGCTCTCTATTCAGGAGTGGTAATTTAGCCTCAAACCTTTTGAAAAACGTTTTTGGGACATAAACAATATGACATAATTACTTTTTAAATGCATGGTGTATCACCTTTAAAGGAATTACGTATATGTAACTTTAAGACTATTCAAAAATATACATTTCTAGCAGTCATTTCCCTTCATCAGTAACTATATTATTGTGTTGGGGTGTTTCCTTGCAGAAAGACACATCCCCTGGCTGTATTTCTGTTCTGTTCCACTCTTTATGTTGACATTAAATGTCAACAGAAACAGTGGAGGGACGTTTTTGTCAGGGGGAGCTCAGCCACACCCAAAAAAATAATCTCTCAGTTGAACACATTTTAAATGTGTGAAACTTTTCCACCCATTTTATATGAGTAAATTTATATATGGGATATATGTAGTCCCAAGTCAAATCTACATTCAATGCAATGCATGTTGTTCAATTAGTCCAACTCATTTTCATTAACTTAAGCCAAGTTAATTATATGAACTTAATTAATTTACGTTTGTCCAACTCAAACAAATGTTAACGTAAATGTGTTGGTTCAACTCATTTTTATGGAATTAAGCTAAGATAAATAAAATACTTTTACATTTACATAAGAAGAGTTCGGTTTCAGGTTTTCTTCTGGATGATTTGTTTCAAGTTTTACAATATCAACATACAGATGCATAATGGATATATGCAATAGCAGTGATTATTGAATAATCAGAACATTTAAGAGAAAATCAACGCAATAACCTCAAAGTTACCATGAGTTCTTCTCTTTTAGCCTAGCATGGGGAGGGAGCTCAAGCTTAAACTAGCAGCCTAGCAGTTAGGGTTAGGGTTTAGGCTCAAATACTGACAAATCAAATTCTGACATATGACAGTCATCTTGCCAAGGCAGACACATTGATATGATACATTTAGCATTTTTAGCTCCCGAAAGCTTAAACATTTCCCTGAAAACCTAGAAAAATGCTGTTCCCAGCATGCTTTGCATAACATGTGACCAACTTATTTGACCAATCAAGGGAAAGGGCTGGAGTCACTTCTCAGATCTGTAAAATGTACTTAATAAAATTGAGTTGGATTCAAACAATATTCTCAGAATGATTTCAGCCTTAAAAACTACTCAATAAAATTGGTGAGAGGCGTGGTTTATGGGACTCTGGGAGTTTTCATTGGAACTCATTTTCAATGTGTTTTTAAATTCCATTACTAAGATTTGAGTTACATGAATGTAATATAAATGCATAATGTTAAATGAATAGATTTTGTATAAGCACTATTAATTACATTTGAGTTGGAACAATTTAATAAAAATGCATATATTGTAAATGTATATATTTAAGGTAAGCACGATTAATATTTGTTCAGTTACATCAATTCAATACATTTGTATATATTATAATTAAATACATTTAAATAAAGCCAACATAATGTAAATGTATCACATCTGGCACTATTAATAATATTTGAGTTATATCAATTAAATGTATATGCTTATGCCTTGAAGTGAAGTAATTAAATAAAGCAAACATAATTTATATGTGTCACATTTATAGGGGGGTTGAATCAGTTTTTTGGGTGCAGAGCTCTTAATTGCTCCCTTTGAACTTCAAAGGGGTTGTGCACTAAGGTAATTGATTGGGCCATAAAATTGTCAAGTCCTCGTTAGTGATCTCTTTAATCAATGAAAGCATCAAAGACAACTACCTGTTTGATGCCTGTCATAGAGGGGAGGCGGAGGGGGGAATGTTTTTGTGTACACAAAAACTTGCATATTTTTCATTTAATCTTGGCGTTAAAGGGCTCCGCTTTCTGAGATGTTCCCTGCATTTCGTGCAAGCTTTCTGAGCATGCTGAGCAAAATCAGGGAACACTAAGCAAGACGTGATGTGTTCGGTTGCAGTAAACTGCCGTTCCGTACGGTGGTGGCTGCCACTACAGTTACCAGCGATGCCGGTCCTACCTACAGTTCCGTGCGGCGGCCGCCGGTCCTATCGCCAGCGATGCAGCACGACTGATGGTCGAACTGCCAGGTGCCCGGTGCCAGAGAATGTATCCGCTCTTTCTGCTATTCTGTCTTTGTTTCTGTCTAATAAAACATATTAGTTCTAATTACCAACACATTATTTCTTATTATGGCTTTATTATGTCTTAAAGTGTACCGTAAATTAGGATGGGACAATTTTATCTTTAGATGGGTTGTTTTTGTTGTTTTGCTGTTATTTTATACCACTGCATTGTCTGAAGGAAGCCGAACAAAAAAAAGTTTTACTCTTATGTACCTGTACAAAAGACACAACAATAAATAAAGTACAACCTTGAACCCTTGATCCTTGAACTCTTACATCCCATTCAGTCTTCCCTTTAACCTGAACCTCATAGTAAAACCTTTCTGAAGTGACGTTTTGTCTTCCTAAAACACAGTGACCTGTATATAATCTATTTGTATTCGTGAGATTTGTGAGAATCTCTTGATTTTGTTTTGTAGATTATTCACATTATTCACTTGTTTTACATCCTCAGACAGGGTGAGTTTGGGATGTGCTATATCAGGGTCCGGAGTCATATTCACTGCATATTGCAGTGAATGTCATCTCTATCACGTGACTGAGTGTCTTCTCCAGCTGAGCCACGGGTGTCCTCACAGTCCCCACATACGAAGACTGATGGACAGTGACCTTTGTCCAGTCCTTGGTGGGTGGAGGGGTGTTGATGGATGTGAAGTTCTGGAGGAGGTGGAGGAGGTCTTCAGTGTGTGAGAGCTGCTTCAGCTCACAGATTCTCTTCTCTAACTGAGTGATTTCATTTTGCAGATCTTTGATGAAGCCTTCAGCCTGTTTCTCTGTTGTTGCCTGCTTTTCAACACAGCTCCTCAGAGCAGCAAAGACATGCACACATGTGTCTGTTATCTCTTTGTCAATGTCCTTCTGCCTGAGCTCTACTGAGTGTTTGACCTCCTGAATGGAAGGAATGACAGGAGAGATGATCAGAGGAGCAGAGTTTCTACCACCATCATGAAGACAGGGACTGAAGTATGGATAGAGTTTCTCAGTGAAGGTGCAACCAGTGAAAGAGTGGAGATGAACTCTGGCCTCCACATCATAAAAGGAGACCAGACCCTCCTCATAATCCACAAACACTCCCACTTTCTGGAGCTTCTCTCTTACAAGGAGGTGGACAGCAGGGCCAGCATTAGTCCAGTACTCATTTCTAGTAATCAACCCTATAGTCCAGAAACCATTGTTGGGGATCAGTGTGATCCGTCCCTTCCTGATGATGTACTCTCTGGCCACTCCTACAGTCCAGTCAGTCTTCCCTTTAACCTGAACCTCATAGTAAAAGCTTCCCGAGGAGATGCTTTGTTTTCCTAATACATCGACATACAGAGAGAATCTCTCTGTGTTGTCTGGGACATCCTTCCATATGTCTCCATGACTCACTTGTTTTCCATCCTCAGACAGGGTGAGCCAGGGATGAGATGTATCAGGGTCCAGAGTCACATCCACTACATATTGCTGGATGCTCCTCAGCTCAGCATCATAAAGCTTCTCCATCTCCTGACAGAGAGTCTTCTCCAGCTGAGCCACAGTTGTCCTCACAGACAAAGCAGTGAGGATCTGCACACTGTCTGCTTTCTCTCTGTCTGTGTCTTTCTGGCTGAGCTCTACTGAGTGTTTGACCTCCTGAATCTTCACTAGTCTCTCTTGGATCATCTGCTGGACTTCAGCCTCTGTCTTTCTGAGCTCAGCCTTCATTCCTTCAACCAGAGATACAGTGTGATGGGACCTGTGGTCTGACTCGGTGCAGAACTGACAGACACACATGTGGTCAGTCTTACAGAACAGCTCCAGAGGTCGCTCATGTTTGGGACACATAAAGTCCTCCAGGTCCTTCACAGGGTCTATGAGCTTGTGTTGTTTGAACGCAGTGACTCTGTGATGAGGCTCCAGGTGAGTCTCACAGTAGGAGATCTGACAGACCAGGCAGGACTTCACAGCCTTCAGCTTGACGAAGGGAGAACAGAAGCCACAGGAGACTTCATCTGGCGCAGCAGCTCTCTGCTGTATCTCCCTGAACTGATCGGCCATCTCAGAGAGGAATTTATTAACAGAGAATGTTAGTCTATCATAGAAGGTTTTTGTACACAGTGGACACCGACACACATGACTAGTCTCCCAGTACCGTGTGATGCAGCTTCTGCAGTAGTTGTGTCCACATGGAGTGGTGATTGGATCAGTGAACACATCCTGACAGATGACACAACGTAGCTGCTCTTCAGACAGGAGAATGCTGCCAAACGCCATTTCTAGCAGATAGAAGTTGGATGTCTGTCCTGAAGAATGGCTTTGGGACTTTAAGTTGTGTTTGTTGGTTGTTTGAGTCGACAACACTGAGACTCTGGACTCTGGCTGACACTCTTTACCATACCATGCCATGACATCACTCTTTATACTCTATACATTATGACCTCGTCACAGTGATGTCAGCATGACTCACCAATGTAGTTCCAGGAAAGCCACGCCCACATATGGAGTCCATGATGTCAGACATAGATTAGTTAGTTATGGCCATATATGGAGATCATTGTATGTCTGTGTCTCTTTTATGCCCATATATGGAGATGTCTGTATTTGTCGGTGTCCCTTTTATGCCCATATATGGAGATTTCTGCAAAGGTCTGTCTTTGCCCCTTTTATGTCCAAATATGGACATTTCTAAAAATCTGTCTGTCTGTGTCCTTTTATGCCCGTATATGGACAATTCTATATCTGTCAGTCCTTGTCCCCTTCATGCCCATAATATGACCAGGTAGGTCATTTACCATATATGGAATTTTGGGTCTTTATTCACGTCCAAATTTCTGTGTCGTCCAACATCTCTATATCTGTCTGTCTGTCTGTGTCCCTTTTAGGCCCATATAAGGACATTTCCATAGTCATCTGATGTGTCTTCTTTTATGCCCATATATGGCCATGTCTATATCTGTCTGTCTGTTACCCTTTTGTGCCCATAAATGGTCATTTTTATATCCTTTTATGCCCATGTAGCAGAGTGTCTCAGAGTCTAGGCCTGATGACCAAACAGCCTCATATTCTAATATGTAGCAAAATGTCACTGACCAGAAAGTGTCCTACTTGACCTGTATCATTTATACAATCAGAACAGCACTCTGCCCAGGTTTTTTGATTAATAGATTTTTAATCGAAATCCGTTTTTTTTTCATTGGACGATTTAAAAAATAAGAAAATCGTCAAATCGAGTTTCACTTTAACACTTTGACCGCCACGGAGGTCATATGACGTCACGTTTTTACCCCCCCCGCGCTGCCACCGGCGTCAGTTGACGCCGGAATGTCTTTTTTTTAATTAACACAAGATTAGGAGCATATGTATCACTGACGCGTGATTACGGATCCAACTGGGAAAGATGGATGGAAACGGCATAGAGCGCTCGTTTTCACAGTTATTGTCCCACGACACTGCAAGCGGCGCGAAGGCCAGCGGACCTTGGTCCTGCTCTTCGCCCCCGAGCGCCGCAGGCGCGAGTGGCCGCGAAGAGCGGGCCAGGGCCGCGCGGCCGGCGGAGCGCCGCGCGAGTTACGAAGCCGTGGTGAATGCAATCGTTATATTTATGCCCAGGCCGTAAGGCCTGGGCAAGCGCACGATAAACGCCATGATAATTGGGTTTTGGTGCACCTCGCGCGGTCCAAGTGACTACAACGGAGCGCTCCCTACGTCCGGTTCAGCCAATCACAAGCTTCAAAAATGAGTCCGGGGCGTGGTTATCCATCTTTCCCAGTTGGACCCGTAATCACGCATCACTGACGCTTGGATTCAGCCGTCCTGGGCCCTGGAATGACTAAAATCACCATGGTTACCATTGTGTGGCCAATCAGCTTGTGTTACCTTGTGTTACCATGGTGATTTGGTACATGACCGTCCTCCCCAGGCCTGGGATTGCTGGATGGACGGCATTCACGGCAAGGAGCAGCAGCCATGTGTTTGGGGGGGGGTTTAGTTTAGTGCTTTACTATACTACTGAGGACTACTTCTACAGCCGTTACATGTGATCTGAAAAGTTTTACTGGATCGTCATGGTTCATCGACCAGGCCACCAGGGACCACCGAGCCGCGGCGTCGCAGCGAAAAGAACTGCTATATAAAGTAAGTGGTTGTTGCTAGATTGATTGATTGATACATACAGTGGTGTATTGGCGTGTTTGGGGGGTCGCCGACGTCGCTCCGAGAGCAAGCATGAGATGAGAGATGATTATGCTCATCTCGGATCACAACAGGTGGTCCGCGCGCGGACCACCGATCGAGCAGGGCGTTTAGCTCAGCGGCGTCAGTTCAGAAAAAGCTAAGTTATGGCAACATGACTGTTGTCTTTCACGCGCGCGAGGCTCGCGTGCAAGACACCAGTCATGTTACCATACCTTTACAACAGGCACGATTACAGTACATTTTATTATATTCCCCCTGTAGCCAAGGTGGCAGCTGCCATAGCTTGCCATACCCAATTGACGCCTCTTTAGCTTAGCTTGGTGAGAAAGGAGGACAGATGCTCCATTTAGTGCAAAACAAACACATCCCAGCAAAACAACCACTATAAGTCACTCGCAAACGTCGCAGTCTGACCAATCCAGCGAGATGGAGATCGAAAAAGAATCCCAGTGGTAATCCTCATTGTAGTTTTATAGTTTTATCGTGTTTTATTCTAAAAGTAACCAATCGAAGTGGTGACAACGTTGTTTGCTAAGCCTGCTCAGATTTCCTCTCTCTCTTCCTCTCTCTCTCTCTCTCTCTCTCTCTCTCTCTCTCTCTTTTTTTTTTCTTTTCGCTAGAGAACCAACCTTACAGCCATGATACAAGAGAGAAAGTTGGGGAGAGAGAGATTGATTGATTGATTGATTGATTGATTGATTGATTGAAGACTTTATTAGAAGTTTGCATAGGAAAAGGTACAGTTTCATGACGGTACAGTTCACTGGTACAAGGTCTACTAAAAGGAGATCATGAGATCCATGAAAAGACTAGGCTTATTTCCATAGTAAACCATTGCAGTATCTCATATAACATTGAATGACAGACGGATAGAACACAGTACTATGCAGTAGATCATAGTCAGGAAAAAAGGGGGAAATAAAAAACAGTATAAAAACATACAGTAGGTAAATACAAAGAAGGGATTGATTGATTGATTGAAGACTTTATTAGAAGTTTGCATAGGAAAAGGTACAGTTTCATGACGGTACAGTTCACTGGTACAAGGTCTACTAAAAGGAGAGCCATGAAAATACTAAGCTCATAGTGCCTTGCTGGGCTATGAGCTTGTAGATCGGCTATTAGGCATCATATGTAAATGGCAGATCTACAAGCTCATAGCGCGGTGCCGGGCTATGAGCTTGTAGATCTGCTATTTTGGAAATATATGTACCTGTGTATATAAAATGTATAGCAAATAATTATATATACCTTATGGTAATTATGTTTTTTTTTTTCATAATTACTCTTACTTGCAGTTGCCTGGTCTGGATTCTAACATGGTGAAGTTTGTCGCAGTTGGCTTGACTTTGTCAATACAAACATTTCCATATGAATGTACATCAATTTTTATTGAATTTTATGTATTATGACTTTGAATTGCTCAGGGTAGTTTGACCGTTTTAGTTTGAAGTGACTAAAATGATGATTGCAATGGAACACATCTACAACTATACTGAAGTGAAACAGCAATGTAAAGTTTTTTTTTAATCTTTATCAGAGTTTTTATCTTTATTTTTGAGATGTCTGATGTCTAACTGAAGGCTTGAATAAAAAATCCCAGGTCAAAACACAGTGGATTCTACTCTGTCTCTCCTTCATCCTGGGAAGATGAAAAAAGAGCCTCTGTCAGTCTCCTGGCTTCTTCCACTTTCCTGCCTTATAACTAGACCACGGTACAACTTTTTTTAACTTTTTTTTTTACAGCATTATGGCCGGCACCCTGTTCTTCATTTAGAGGTACTGTGTTCTTGTACCATTTACCAATTTGTTTCTAGGGCTTCTGAAAGTTTTTTTCCTTTGACCTCAATTATCTCAGAAAGTAAATTTCTGATGCTCCTTTTTCATCTGTACAGCTTTCGCTCTCCCTCAGGTTTCTCCACAGCAGAACACCACAGCAGGACGAAATTTTTATGGTGAAAGCTAAGGTTCCGACTCTATATTCTTTTTTTTGTAAATTTTCGTACATCCTACCATTTTCAATTTATTCCGTCAAAAATGAATGGCCGTCTATGGTGGCAAGGGTTTTACCCTTAAAACCCTTAACATTGTGGCAGTCAAAGTGTTAATAAGGGTAATTCTTACTCATTGGAGCCTTGCACAGGGCAAAAAGTACACAGCCCAGTCCTCCTAAAGCAGGACGACAAAGTCAGACACCAAATTAATGTAATTTCTCTCTGATGTGTCCTTTGTTTGATGCGCAGCGCACAGACTGGCCAGCTCAGAGCTCACCTCATTGATGCGCGCTCACTTACATACAGGCAGCAAACAGAACAAACGCTGCTGAGCTGGTAAACTTGTTGTTGTAGTTTGAAAGAAGCTTATTAATGCTGTGTTACCCACCTACTGTAGTCCTACTGTCCCTGTCGGGAAGCGAATCGCTTCGCATCCGTTTACAATCAATCAACATCTCCGTGCAGGGGCGGCCTTAGCTATGTTTCACCAGTTTCAATTGAAACGGGCCTCAGCCACCAGCGGTCCTCCAAGAGCTGTCCAGCAAGCCTTGTTCAACTTGCCTTGTTCCTCTGTTGCCACGGCAAGCTGTTTTGTCACTCATTATTGCTAATGAAACACTGAGGACTAAGTTAACTTCTGTATGTGATTGTTGCGCAACTAAAGTTATTATTATTATGTTATTATTATTATTATTACCCTTATTTTTATTATTATTATTTTATTACATTTTGCTATTTGGCTATGTATAAAAAATAAACATAAAACAATAAATAAAAATCATTTCCTTGCATTTTTAAATGAAAACAACATAGTTGAAACAATGTATTATTTTTTACCCCAAAAATCGAAATCGGAATCGAAAATCGAATTTTCTGAGAAATAAATAGAGATTTTATTTTTAGGCCACATCTAACAACCCTAGTGCCAACTTGCGCCTTTCGCACAAGCAGGGCATGTATGGCCTACTAACTATGGCTTTTTCATCGCGATTGTATTTTCTTTCACCCATTTTTGTTGCGACCATAGGTTTCAGTTTACCATCAGAACCGCCACATCTTGCCCGTGTCTGTATGGGTAACGCTTGTCTTTTCTGTTGACTGACTTTCATGCTCTGACATCACGCTCTGTCATCACTGTGATGTCATGGGAACCAAATCCATCTTATTGCCATAAATGGAGATCCTTGTGATGTCAGGGGAACAAATCCCTTTATGCCCATATATGGAGATATGGAGATCCCTGTGGTGCCAGGGGAACCAAATCCCTTTTATGCCCATATATGGAGATCCCTGAAGTCATCAATATTAAGCCCATATCTGTGAATGCCAATATATAATCACTGTGATGTCAGGGGAACCAAATCCCCTTTATTGCCATATATGGAGATCCCTGTGATACCAGGGGAACTGGCATCACAAAAGTAAAAGTAAACGTGTAAAATGTAAAAAAAAAAGAAAAAAAATGAAGTAAAAAAAACACATTGTGAGTTTGGAGATCTGCTATTTTCAAATAGCGTCGGTATAAGATAGGGCTAAAGTGGTTATGTATTTATTTATAATATTATAATGTATATCTGCAAAGTAACTAGTACCTAAAGGTTTAAAAAATGTAGTGGAGTAAAAGTAAAAGTACGAATACCTCAAAGTACAGTACTTAAGTAAATGTAACTTTACACCACTACAGGCATGCCTGTTAGTCTGCCTGCCTGCCTGCCTGCCTGCATGCATGTAATGTAATGTAATGTAATGTAATGTAATGCCGCCATCATTCTCACCTCAGTCCAAATGTGTGTGACTGCTCATAGTTGAACAGAGAGTGGATCTTTGCATCAGAGTTGACAGCGATCAGTCTGTCAAACAAGTCCTGTGGAGGAAATGCAGCTTATGAGTGACCGCTATCACCAAATTAAAAGTCCTGAGTTATAGATGCATTCAACGAGTGACCGGTATCACCAAATTAAAAGTCCTGAGTTATAGATGCATTCAATGAGTGAAACGAAAACTTGAAAACCCCAAACATACAGTCCCAATTTGTTAAAGGAGGAGGTCACCCCCCAAATCTATTTTTTCTATTGATTAGTCACACCACGGAGACTTGAGTTCAATAATATTTTTTTGTATTTGTCACATTGGAAAAAATGCATTTGTGTGAGAATCAATGGGGGTGAATGTAACCCTGACCCTAACCCCTGACCCTAAATGTACCCCCATTGATTCTGACCCAAATGCATTTGGGTTAGGGGTAAGGGTAATTAGGGTCAGGGTCTCTCTCAGGCTGTAGGGGTAGGGTTATAGGGTTTAGGTAAGGGTTATAGGGATAAGGTCAGGGGTAGGGGTAAGGGTAATTAGGGTCATGGATCTTACAGGTATGCTCCGGGGCATCTCTCTCAGGCTGTACTCCGTCTTGTTGGGGAGGGTCTTCTGCCCCAGCAGCTCCACAACACAATGGAAGGACGACAACAAGTTCACTAGAGACAAGAACGACTGGGGGAGAGAGAGAGAGAGAGAGAGAGAGAGAGAGAGAGAGAGAGAGAGAGAGAGATTACATTTAAAAAATGTCAAAATGTAATAGTGACAATATAATCATAAAATAAAAGCGTTATCTATTCAACAGGGAGTAGGAAGGAAGGGAGGGGGGGGGGGGTCTTCAAAGCAGCCAAAGGTACGGCTCCTCCATACCTCCAAAACCTGATCAACCCCTACAACCCCACCCGTTCGCTCAGATCAGCCAACACAGGGATGCTGACAGAACCCTCGCTAAAAACCCCAGGACAAAAATCCACTCGTCCTGGACTCTTCTCCCTCCTGGCCCCCAAACTGTGGAAAAACTCCCTGTCGCACTTGGAACTACAGACTCACTCCCTAGCTTCCATTAGAACTACAGACTCACTCCCTAGCTTCCATTAGAACTGCAGACTCACTCCCTAGCTTCCATTAGAACTGCAGACTCGCTCCCTAGCTTCCATTAAAACAACAGACTCACTCCCTAGCTTCCATTAGAACTACAGACTCACTCCCTAGCTTCCATTAGAACTGCAGACTCACTCCCTAGCTTCCATTAAAACAACAGACTCACTCCCTAGCTTCCATTAGAACTACAGACTCACTCCCTAGCTTCCATTAGAACAACAGACTCACTCCCTAGCTTCCACCGTGGTCTGAAGACTCACCTCTTCAGACTCCACCTTAGCCCAGAGCACTTACCGTAGCACTCGCCTACCCTCAATGACCATACATGCCATTTATATAGCATTTTTAATATATTTCTTCGCTTTTTTCTAAAATACTGAACAGGTGAGTGGTCTACCTATGTTTTTCTTAGATTACTATTTCTATGCATTCCATGTATTTGAGTTGATATATTGCAGTGTTAGCTTGTATTGATGTTGAGGGGGGGTGCATAATATTGTATTTGGTACAGTCCATTGTGGGGGTGTTATTGTACTTGGTACGGTCCATTGTGGGGGTGTAAAATGTTGTACTTGGTATGGCCCATAGTGGGAATGTAAAATGTTGTACTTGGTATGGTCCATTGTGTGAATGTAAAATGTTGTACTTGGTATGGTCCATTGTGGGGGTGTAAAATGTTGTACTTGGTACAGTCCATTGTGGGGGTGTTAGTGTACCTTGGATCGGTCCATCAGGGTGCATTGTGGGGGCTCCACCCTCACATGGTCCCGCCCACATTCCAGACACGCCCACATCTCCACCACCAGAGCCTGGACAAAACCTGTCGGGAAAGTAGTTCATTACTCTAATACTCATAGCAGCACAAGTACAAGTACTCAAATACTCATAGCAGCACAAACAAATGTAATCATGTACAGTTCAGAAACCCACCTCCCAGTGACATCATCATTAAAGATGTATTCATTTATGTATTCAAAACATCACTGTGACATCACAGGTGACATCACAGTGATGTCAGATACTCAGAGCAGGGATCTCCATATATGGGCATAAACAGGTGACATCACAGTGATGTCAGATACTCAGAGCAGGGATCTCCATATATGGGCATAAAAGGGATTCATGGCCAAGACAGACACTTTTCGCGCGTTTTTTTTTACATAAAAAGGTAAAAGAGGACATATTTTTTTTTAAAGTGGGACTGAGTTACTAGGGCCCAAGGTCGAGGGGCCTTAATTATTTTATACTTTAGCTATTGAAAAATAGCAGATATTCAATCTCACAGAGCAGCACCGAGTGCCGCGCTGTGAGCTTGTAGATCTACTATTTTTTTAAAGTCGTGAAAATGTGTAATAATGCGTTCCCAGTCTAAATGGGTTAAACCCCCTCCCCCTATGAAGAACATTCATGGGGGGCCCGCTGTGAGTCCTTGTACCCAGGGCCCAGAATTTGGTGCGACGCCCCTGGGGTGAGCCATCTATCTATGGATTCACTCCCATACCACAATGTGTTTTACTCCAAAGAAATGCTTCTCAAGTCAAATATTTTGTTAATGTGTTAATAATGCGATTAACATCCCTACTGCCAGAGTTTTACGCCATATGTCTCTAAGGCCAAACACGAGTTTCCCGAGTTGGCAGCCTTTTTTTCGTGTGAAAGCTGTGAACGGCGTGCACGGGGGTGAGTGTGTGTGTGTGTGTGTGTGTGTGTGTGTGTGTGTGTGTGTGTGTGTGTGTGTGTACCTGAGCTGTGCAGGGCCATGGCCCCTGGCGTTGTGGCAGCGATCTGTGTCACCATCACCCCGTATCCAAACCTCTCACACCGACTCACCTGAAGGTTACACACCACGCACGCACGCATGTGCACACACACACACACACACACACACACACACACACACACACACACACACACACACACACACACACAGATAAGCCAGATTTAAAATAAAATACAAAATTAAATAACACTTAAAACACGAAGATCACTAGCTTCCTTCAAACCTGCACTGAACATTCTCCTTTCATGAGGCCAGGGGTGGAGCTAGTGATCACTTCATGAGGCCAGGGGTGGAGCTAGTGATCACTTCATGAGGCCAGGGGTGGAGCTAGTGATCACTTCATGAGGCCAAGAGGTGGAGCTAGTGATCACTTCATGAGGCCAGAGGTGGAGCTAGTGATCACTTCATGAGGCTAAGAGGTGGAGCTAGTGATCACTTCATGAGGCCAGAGGTGGAGCTAGTGATCACTTCATGAGGCCAGAGGTGGAGATAGTGATCACTTCATGAGGCCAGAGGTGGAGCTAGTGATCACTTCATGAGGCCAGAGGTGGAGCTAGTGATCACTTCATGAGGCCAGAGGTGGAGCTAGTGATCACTTTATGAGGCCAAGAGGTGGAGCTAGTGATCACTTCATGAGGCCAGGGGTGGAGCTAGTGATCACTTCATGAGGCCAGGGGTGGAGCTAGTGATCACTTCATGAGGCTAAGAGGTGGAGCTAGTGATCACTTCATGAGGCCAGAGGTGGAGCTAGTGATCACTTCATGAGGCCAGAGGTGGAGATAGTGATCACTCCATGAGGCCAGAGGTGGAGCTAGTGATCACTTCATGAGGCCAGAGGTGGAGATAGTGATCACTCCATGAGGCCAGAGGTGGAGCTAGTGATCACTCCTCCCACAGACATGCCAGAAGTGATCACCATAGTCCTAGTGAACATGTGATGGACAGAGTGCATCATTGCGACCGTCAGGTCGCAGTTACTACTACTATTAAAACCTCCACCGGCTGTCTGTCAGTCTGTCCGCCACATCAAATCACGTCACATCCAGGCTGTCAGTCAGTCTGTCTGTCCGTCACGTCACGTCACGTCACGTCACGTCACGTCACGTCACGTCACGTCACGTCACGTCACACTTTTGGCCCTACTCATATCTCCACCACCGTTGCCCCTATCCATGCCAAACTTTGCACACACATATTGGCTGCCAAACCACAACCTCATTTCTCAAATGGCCCTCTTCTAGCGCCACCATCAGGCCGATTTTAGCAAAACACATTTTTGGACACTGCTCCTACAGATTTTGGCCTAAAATCACAAAAAGCGGTACACAGTATCTCTAAAGTCATGTCATCAACATGGATCTGTCCCATTTCCCATATTCCCTCCTGATTGGCTACCATTGCCTTCAAAAGTTTGTGTCTCCCGATTAGGGAGTCTTACTGGTTGTACCTGTAGTTTATTCATGTACAGTATCTAGTGAACATGTGATGGTGCATTATGGGACCTGGAGTTTCTTCATGTATCTGGTGAACATGTGATGGACAGACAGAGTGCATTATGGGACCTGTAGTTTCTTCATGTATCTGGTGAACATGTGATGGACAGACATAGTGCATTATGGGACCTGTAGTTTCTTCATGTATCTGGTGAACATGTGTCGGACACATTGCGTCATGGCTCCGGTCTGGTGCAGCAGCAGAACTCCTTTAGGCGTGGCAGCGAAGTTCAGCAAACTGTCCAAGAGAGTCTCCTCCCACAGCAACCTGAGAACACACACACACACACACACACACACACACACACACACACACACACACACACACACACACACACACACACACACACACACACACACACACACACACACACACACACACACACAGTATTAATGCCCCACTCTACGCCCTAACATAACTGACATATAGAATGTGTTTACTAATGGATGGTCACATTTTTGACTTGAGATCTCCTTTTAAAACGACCAGCTCAACATGATCTACCCGAGGGGCTTTGGAATAGCAGCACTGGCCTTACATAAACTCAGCACAATCATTGATCATTTTTATTCGTCACCTTTACATCGAGGTACAGCTTGTAAGCATCGGGCATTCAAGGCATGAGCTACACAGCCAAACGTGTGGGTAGCGCAGACCAGAATTTTGCCAAAATGGCTTGCAATTTCTTTTCTGCTGGCATTTACTCTCGTTTTGGGCTTCCCTGACACTGAGCATTAACTGATTTAATGCCAGGGGCCACAACTTCCGTCTACACAGGCAGCAGTGGCTTGGGATTTCACTGCAAACACTGTTATGAAGGAAGACCGGAGGAAGTTAGCTAACAGTTAGCTTCTTTATTTTTTAGAAGCCCGATCTGAAGTTATTTTAGCCGCAAAAAAACTTTGTCGCTGCCCTGGGAACACAGTTCAGAGAAAAAGGTCTCTGAGTTTGTATTGGAGCGGCGGCGTTGCCCGATTACGGGCCGATGTAAACAGAATCGCGGCCCGGGGCATGGATGGACATTTAGACCGGGGCTTCGTTGAGGCCTCCGATTAATTAATTCATTTTATTAAATATCCCGGACTAGATCGGGATAGGCACCCCGGAATACGTCGTGCCACCGACAGTATAGATTGAGTTTTTTGGGGGGGGCTCTAAACTTTATTCTAAACCATATTCAACGGAATAAATCGTCGGACCATCTAGAATCACTCGTTGGAAAGCGTAGGACGAGCCAGGACCACCCACATCTCTACAAGCAGCTCAGGGTAAGTAAATAGCAAAAAAAAAACATTGTGTTGGATTGAAAAATCCCGAACTTGTTCGGGAATCGGGATAGGCACAAAAAGTGTTAACAAAGTGTAAAAATGGCCAATATGTAATTTCTTTTTTATTACTGTGGGAGGGTTCAAGCATTCAATGCTCCAAGCAACAAAGGTGAACACCAAAAGAACAGTATTGCAGGCTCTGCCAGGCCATTTTGACAATTTTTGGAGGGGCGCTACCACATTTGGCTGTGTTGCTCATTCCACAAATGCAAGTTCCTTACAAGCTGTACCTCGTTGTAAAGATGACAAATCAACAATAACAATAATATCAATATCAATATCAATACCATTTGGCATAATTAAAGGGGGGGATATAATGGACTGAATGTTGGCAAATGTAAGGTCGGCGCTACCTACACGTTTGGCTGTGGAGCTCATTCCACGAATGCTCGATGCTTACACACTGTACCTTGTTGTAAAGGTGATGAATCAAAGATAAAGATATAAAGCACAATACAAATTAGTATTATTAAAGGGCAGATATAATGGACCATATCCAGCCCAAGAAACCGTAGAAACAGGGAGAAAAACGAAAATGTACTTCTTAACTCATTAAAAGCCTCTGACTTTAACGGATTATAAAGTCCACGACGCCACCTTCAGGCTCCCATTCACTCCTGTTATCTTATTTTGAAGGCCAGAAGTGCACGCGATGATTACTTCCGGTCTGACGTCATCGCATCCTGCGACGGAACCGATTGTTGTTATGTGGTGCCATGCTGGATTGCATCGGAGTATTTATACATGTGTTATATAAGCGAGCATCTGCCTCCATCTTCGCTTCTAAAGTGTAGTTTTGAGATAATGGACATTAAAGATGAGATCCCCCATCCACCTCAATGTTATGGGATGACTATTTTGTGCTCGTGGAGCCGTGATGATGATGAATCAGCGACGAATTTCGTCTCCGGACATCCGGCCATTCTACTCGGTAATGTACTCAACGTTACAGTAATAGATTACTTTTCGCGAGACATCTCGCGTTTGGCACTATAAGTACTCGAGTACTTTTCGCGAGACATCTCGCGTTTGGCTTTTAATGAGTTAAAATAAATGTCTGTTGCTAAGGTATGGCAACATGTCTTGCACGCGCGCCATACCTTAGCTTTTTCTGAACTGACGCCACTGTCACATTCTGTATGGAAGTGGTAGGTTTTTGGGTTATCTTCAATGCTACTGACTCTTGTGTGTGCATGCGTGCATGCGTCCTTACATGGTCTTCAGTTCCTGTGACGTTCCGGAGGGGGCGGAGCCAGGAGTGGGCGTCGGCACCCTGTCTGTCAAGGAACTGACCTATGAGAGTTGAAGAATCAAACTGACCAATGAGAGTTGAAGAATCAAACTGACCTGTGAGAGTTGAAGAATCAAACATTAAACATTACTGTGACATCATAACGAGCATTAAAGAGGTGGTGCCATAGCAGAGTTGTGTCTATGGAGGTAACATTACTCTAATAGACCACGGGCTGGGGTTATAATGTGCAAATCTGCCCTCCCTGTGTACTTTTGGTTACTTCCTGAAAGACTCTGAGTCAAAAGGTCGAAAAAAGGAAAGAAAACTGAGTTAATGACATCATAAAATCCATCCCCTCCCCTTTTGCCACATAGTCCCCTTAGTCACATATATGTGCCAGTTACAGTGTGTGCCAGTCACAGGCGCATGCCAGTCACAGTGTGTGCCAGTCACAGGTATGTACCAGTCACAGGCGTGTGCCAGTCACAGGTGTGTGCCAGGCACCTGAGCATGGGTTCTGCCAGAATTTGGGACATTATGCTATCCTCCAGGATGGCAAGGCTCGCCCCCACAGAGCCAGGATCATCAGAGAGTACCTCCAGAATGTGGGAGTGGAGAGGATGGAATGCCCTGCCGTGAGTCCAGACCTCAACCCAGTTGAACACTTGTGGGATCAGCTTGGATGAGCATGTAGATCTGCTATTTTTTGTCTATTAAAATATATATAAACAGCAGATACATGCACTACATGCTCACAATGCCTCAGGTTGTGAGGCGTTGTTATAATCTAATATTTGGCAATTTAGCCAATGTTTAATTTGTCATTTTAGTGTTATTAAAAAGTCCTAAAATTGTCACTTTAGAAATGTGCAGATACCCTCTAGTCTATACAGTTAAACTTTATGTTGGTTTGTTTACTGTTGAGTGAGAAAACAATGTTGCACATTAAATGAATCATCCCACAGGTTGAGAACCGGTGTTTTAATGAACTGTGAACCGACCTGCGTCCATGCGCGGCTCAGCGAGGCGTGCAACCCGTAGGGCATTAGGACCTGCAGCCCGGCGCAGGTGTTGTACATCTGCCTGCACACCAGGACCAAGGCCCCGCCCACCACCATGGAGGCCACGCCCTCCTCCTCCGCTGCTGGGTCCCCCGAGCCGGAACCCAGCGACCGCACGAGGTCCTCACCCAGGACCCTCTGGGTGAACCGCACGATGACATGACCCGCCGACGTGCTGAGAGAGAGAGAGGAGAGAGAGAGACATAGAGAGAGAAGGAGAGAGAGAGAGAGAGTGAGAGAAAGAGAGAGAGAGAGAGAGAGAGAGAGAGAGAGAGAGAGAGAGAGAGTGAGTTTGATGTAGGACCAAGAAAATGTCTGTCTTCTCTAAAGGGGGTTCCACACGGTACACGGTTGCCGCCGGGGCTGCCGCTAGGATCAGCAATGGCCGCACCGCGGAGAGACACAAACACACTCGCTCAGTGAGTAAAAAGATGAACAAAGATGACGAACAAAGATGAACACAATCCGTCTTTCACCGCCCGCGTACGCATGCACAAACAAGTACGCTCACGGTGGATTTCACGGGACCGCGCCCGCTCGACCACGCCGCCCAAAACCTTCGCTGCGCGGCCGAAAAAGCCGCCCGCCTCTCATTGAAAATGAATTACTAGCAGGCGGTGACCGCGTACCGTGTGGAACCCCCTTAATTCTGACAAAAATACAGATTTACAGATAAGTATCGATCCTGAACATCTGAAACTACTTCAGTACGAGTTTTCCATAATATCGATACGCTCCCCCGTCTCTCCCTGTGCGGCTGAGACTTCAATGCTTTGGCAATATTGTAAGTGTTACATTCATGCCAATAAAGCCATTTGTATTGAAACGTGGAATTGAGTGAGATAGGCAGTTGCAGTCAGAGGCTAAAAGTCCCGCCTCTCTCTCTCTCTCTCTCATTCATTTAGCTCATACATGGGCAACTGGCGGCCCAGGGGCCACATGCGGCCCCCACCTTCACTTAATGTGGCCCACAGCAGGTTAATATCAGAATACTGATATGTCATTGATTTCAAGCGGTTACAATTCAAAGCATGGAAAAATGTCCTGCTTTAATTACTTAAGTCCATATTATGTATTACTACTACTACTAGTATTAAAACATTTTTTTCTTTTCCTTTTTATGTCCAATGCAGGCCTATTTGTATTTAAGTCATAAAGGTAACATAAGAACATATAATTGCATTTGACATTAAATACAATTTTAACTTTTCAGGATTCCAATTAAAAAAATGCTTAAAATAATTCAGGATTCCAATTAAAAAATAGCAGATCTACAAGACAGTGAGTGTGACGCGTTTTGAGCTTGTAGATCTGCTATTTTTGCTATTTTTGACTGCATATATGCATTGTGGCCCTCTGGAGTTAAAATATAGTGGCCCTCTCCATCATCCAAGTTGCCCACCCCTGATTTAGCTCCACTCGCAGGCAGCTGGGGCAGCTAGCTAACGACGAGCATGTATCGTTACTTGGCCGTCGGTGCACACAGTGATGCTGAATGTGTCGCTTGTTAAGGTCATTTGCTCCAGCTGTGGGCATTGGGCAAAAGCAGAGCCTGAGTCTACGACAGTCAGATCTGGTTCACAGACAGATGGCAGAAGTCGATAGTACTCAATATGCTACAGAGCATGCTAACTCACCGGGGTGCACAAAACTCTTTGATGTCTCTCTGTGCCGTCGACACATTTTGACGCGTCTGAAAGGGTTTTATATTAAACCGTAGCTTGCTGTCTGGGGCAGCCGCGGCTGAAGAGAGAAACTCCAATTCCCACAATGCAACGGGAGATAACGTGATCAGGAAGTCCGGTTCCCCTATACAGGCCAGCGTTGTGAGATTGACAAAAGTGGATTTATTTATTCCAGGCAAGTGACAATTGCAGCCTCTTTCATTGCATATGGCTGCCCCCCTGCAGTCAGTTTGGCTCGGTTACATCTATGGATGTGTATTAAAAAAGATTTTGTTTGGAAATAATGCATAGATAATGTTCTATAACATCGCAAATGTAAGCTACTTTTAAGCTCCTTTGATGGCAGTAGCACAAATACATAAATAATAAATAAAGAAAAGGCTTGAGGACCACTGCTAGACAGCTTCAGAATATCGATATTCTGAAGATACCGTATCAAAGTTAGAAATACAGTATTGTGACAACACTAGCACATGCACGCACACCCACACGCACGCACGCACACACACACACACTCTTACCGCTCTGGGAGGTCGGGGTCGGGGGTCAGGGTGTGCTCGTAGAGGAAGAGCGCCAGACCTCGGTCGGTGGACGCCAGGCGAGCCAAGATGTCCGCCATGTGAGTCAACGAAACAGAGGGACGCTTTAACTGAGACTGGAGAGAGAGAGAGAGAGAGAGACAGAGAGAGAGAGAGAGAGAGAGAGACAGAGACCCTTTAATTTGGTGCCAAACACGAGTTTCCGGACTTAAAAAAAAAAAATCCCTTTATTTAAACAATATTGTCCCAAAACTGTTTATGTTGTTCTCTCACATCAGCACAACAATAACGATAAAATAAATGCTCCAGGCGCTTTTCTTCAGAAACATTATGTACAATTATGTAATAATTGTGACAGCTGGGGGCGTGTTCCTGCCTCCGCGTCATCAGCACCCACATCCTAGGTGGGGTTGACGCTAGGGCCTTTCTGTGTGGAGTTTGCATGTTCTCCCCGTGTATCCTAGGGTAGATGCCCTCACAAAAACATGCAGTAGTCCTGGTTTCTATACTACCTCCCCCTAGCCAGCCAGGTGCTCCCCAATTCCCCTGGCGTGGCAGGGAGAGAGCGGAAACCAGGACTACAGGTTAGGTATTTGGCACTGGTTGAGAAAATGGGTTGCGAAACCGTGGGATATAAATTAAGAAAAAAATTAAAAAGAATGCTGTTCTTCAGCTTCATCCTCCTGTCCAACAACCTCCTTGTCTCTGCCGTAGCAGCAGGATGCCCCCATGGAGCACCCCTCCTCCCCCCTTTCCCACTCCCCCCTGCACCGGCCGCAGTGTGCGCCCGTTCTGGGCACGACCTAATCAAATGCCCCTCCTCTCCACAGCCAAAACCCTTCATGTTATCTGTAGTGGCATAAATAATCAAAGCCATCTGCAGTTAACTTACACGTTACTAGATGTGTGGCCGCCCGAGCGTCTAGTCAGGGGCCGGCCAACTCGGGGACGATGTAAATAGGGAATGAATGCTCTGCCCTTTAATGCAAACCCCATTATACCTGTTGTCATAGGACCCGTTTTGACCATCTGTTTGCGTCCATCTTATTTCCATATATGGAGATCTCTGTATCTGTATGTCGGGCGGCCGAGCGTCTAGTCGGGGACCAGCCTACTTGGGAACGATGTAAATAGGGAATGAATGCCCACACTTTAATGCAAACCCCATAATACCTGTTGTCATAGGACCCGTTTTGACCATCTGTTTGCCTGTGTCCATTTACTGTATGCCCATATATGGAGATATCTGTATCTTTCTGTCTGCGTCCATTTTATGCCCATATACAGAGATCTCTGCTGACACAGTGCCGGTTCTGGAAAACCCTGATGTCAGACATCAGCTCCGCATACGGAGATTCCGAGCCTTTTGCGCCGGTTCCGGAAAACCACATATCGGGTCGGGTCGAGACTGGGCACTGCACTCCCTGCTACGGCGGGGAGCGCGGGTGCTGTAGTCTGTGTAATGCAAACCCCATTATACCTGTTGTCATAGGACCCGTTTTGACCATCTGTTTGCCTGTGTCCATTTACTGTATGCCCATATATGACCTTCCTTATTGACCTTCCTTTAGAAGGCGCTCGGGAGGCATTAGTATCCATAATAGATGCCTGAACTACCTAAGCTGAATCCTTTAGTATCGTTTACATTATTATTAGCCTCTGAATGTCTGAAAGTCAGCCAGAAGATAGACCATCTGCTAAAACTAAAAATAATATCTGTGAATTAAATTCTCCATGAGGTGAGTAATCAATAGAAGGAAAAAAAATAACCCTAACTTACGGTACTCTGGAGAGGAGGGGAATGACTTCAATTAGCCCATATAAGGACAATTTACGAATGACATTAGGGATCTCTTGTGGACATAAATGGGACAGGGACTGGCACATACAGACAACTCCATATATGAGCATGAACCGGACAAGGGCTGACAGGTACAGAGATCTTCATATACGGGTTTATCAGCATGCCCATGCATATACTGATGACAAGAGGGTTTTCCATATATGGGCATAAAAGGGACAAGGACCGACAGATAAAGATATCTCCATATATGGGCATGAAAGGGACAAGCACTGAAAGGTACAGAGATCTCTATATACGGGCATATAAGCCTGCCCATTATTGTACTGATGACATCTGGAATTTCCATATATGGTCATATCCAACCTGGCCGCGACATGCACTGTTCGTTGGCTTAACGGAAGTTCTTGAATTTGGCGTAAGTTCTGCGTTTGAGGGAGGTTACGTCACGAGGTGCAGGTCTGTTTAAATCCCCTAGTGAAACAGACACAAATAGATTTTGCAACTCTTAACTCACTCTTAATAATAGGTGTAACTTTGTTAGAATCCATATTTTGTTGGGAGATTGTTTATTGCGATATCCGTGTAAGTCCCACCTTTCTAACTCTCTGCTTTATGTCGCGCCCAGGTTTGTCTCTTTGCAGATGAGTAAGCCTGGCTGCGCGAAGTTAGGATTTAGCAGTGCTAGTAAATAAAATATACTTATGGAGGGTATGCACATACGGTACATAAAGTGAATGGCAAATCGAGTGGCAAAGCGAGTGGAAAAGTGAGTTTAACGTTTAATGCAATCAGATAAGACTTATATTTTTGGATGTATGGGCTGTCTGGGCTGTCAAGACCAGAAAGTAGTTTTTTTTTGCCACTCAGTGGGCGTTCCCACATAACCTCCGGGTATGTTGATGATGTCACGCGCATAGCCTCTATTGGTTAGCTAAAAAAAACCTGTCCAGGACAAGTACTGTGTGCGTGCGTGATGTCATGTGATGTCATGTTTATGCAGTGTCACACCATAGCCCCGGTCACTCTATAAAAGCGGCTTACATAGAACACTAGTGTTGAGTGAGAGACCGACAGAGACATGCTTCACTACACAGTGGCCAAGATCAAAGGACCAACGGGATGCGGTAATGCCGTAGCGGTTGGACATAAAGTTTATGCCTTCTTAAGGAACAGTAGTGGTCATATTGAAGTGCATGTCTTCAACACAGTGTCTTTAGTCTGGAGGAAGTTGCCTCCAGTGACACCTGGAAGGGGAGAGCGCCACCCTGAGGTTCCCTTAAGCCGCTACGGCCACACAGCTGTGCTTGTAGGAGATATCATCTACATCTGGGGAGGGTACACTTACATAGATTACCCAGGTTACTGCAACGTGCTTTATGCATTTGATGTCGACGCCCACACATGGTTCAAACCCAGTGTTTCTGGGAATGTTCCTGAGGGGAGGAGCTACCACGCAACCTGTGTGTTGGAAAAGGTCATTTTTATCCATGGAGGATGCAACAAACTGACTGGACACACTAATGACATCTACAAGTTGGAGACCACCACTATGGTCTGGTCTATAATTAACACCAGAGACACAACAGCACCTGTTTCATGGTGTCACTCTGCCACCCTCATCGGGACAAAGATGTTTGTATTTGGGGGCTGTGGGGACCAAGGGAGGTGGAACCGCTACTGCAACACCATCAGAGTTTTTGACACAGAGACCAACTGCTGGATGAAAACACCTTCAGCACAGATTCTTCCAGAAGAACGCAGGAGTCATTCAGCCTTTACCTACAATGGAGAGCCGTACATATTTGGTGGTTATAACTCTAAGTCTCTCAATGATCTGTGGAAATTCAATCCAGAGACCTTCTCCTGGAAGGAGGTGAAGCCCAAGGGGAACGGCCCGTTATGGATGACTAGTGGCATATGTTGCATAATGGGAGATTGTATCATCCTCTTTGCAGGATTCAGATCGGATGAGCTGTTTATCTTAGACTTGCGTCCTAGTCTGAAGACATTATGTAAGCTGGCAGTTATTCAGTACGGTCTGGAGCAGTCTGAACTCCCACAGGACATCAGGTGGGAACTGGCAGCCATGAAGAATGAGAAGACACAACATCCAGGGTTTTGACTGTAAGGTTATGGACCTTTAGGATAGAGCTGTACCTATACAATCCTGGATTACTTCAGTGAAATCTTTTGATCATGTTTTCTTTTTCTTTTTTTTTCTTTTGCTAAAAGGAACATCCATCCATCCAACTTCAACCGCTTATCGGGAATTGGGTCTTTACTTACTTTATTTATTTATTTGAACAGGACAGTACCAGTTAATGGACACATTGACATTGCCATGTTGCATAATAAATACAAACATACAAAATTTCAGTGTAAACCAGCCGGAGTTAGCTTAGAGCTAAATTTCATCCGTTGTCCTCACATAAAACATGAAACAAAACAAGACTAGCAATAACAAGAACAGAACAGTACAGGGCGATTAAGTTGGCTTAACGGAAGTTCTTGAATTTGGCGTAAGTTCTGCGTTTGAGGGAGGTTACGTCACGAGGTGCAGGTCTGTTTAAATCCCCCAGTGAAACAGACACAAATAGATTTTGCAACTCTTAACTCACTCTTAATAATAGGTGTAACTTTGTTAGAATCCATATTTTGTTGGGAGATTGTTTATTGCGATATCCGTGTAAGTCCCACCTTTCTAACTCTCTGCCTTATGCCCAGGTTTGTCTCTTTGCAGATAAGTAAGCCTGGCTACGCGAAGTTAGGATTTAGCAGTGCTAGTAAATAAAATATACTTATGGAGGGTATGCACATGCATAAAGGGAATGGCAAATCGAGTGGCAAAGCGAGTGGAAAAGTGAGTTTAACGTTTAATGCAATCAGATAAGACTTATATTTTTGGATGTATAGGCTGTCAAGACCAGAAAGTAGGTTTTTTTTTGCCACTCAGTGGGCGTTCCCACATAACCTCCGGGTATGTTGATGATGTCACGCGCATAGCCTCTATTGGTTAGCTAAAAAAAACCTGTCCAGGACAAGTACTGTGTGTGTGCGTGCGTGATGTCATGTGATGTCATGTTTATGCAGTGTCACACCATAGCCCTGGTCACTCTATAAAAGCAGCTTACATAGAACACTAGTGTTATTCAGTACGGTCCACTAGTGTTGAACAAAACACAACAAGAATAAGGTGCTTGGCGCAACAGAGTGCCTAGTGCGACAAAGTGCTTAGTGCCAGAAGTAAGATAAAAACCATATAGGAAAAACTAGCCTGGCAGAGTAATTCGTACCGGCATTAAAAAGTTCTTATAGGTGGTTACATGTTTGTGATCGTTTTAACCATTGCTTCAACTGCCCTTTAAAAGCACCGAATGTGGGGATCTCTCTAATTGAGGTAGGGATCTGGTTCCAATATTGACATCCATTTATGGAGAGAACGTTTTTACTAAAAGTAGTTTTTCTAAAATCTATTTCACAGTCTCCCCTGGATGTTGACCTAGTACTGCGTCCAATATCCCTCTTCTTGTGGATGAATTCCATAAGAGGAGGGGGAGCCAGATCATTAAGGCATTTATATTTTAAATTTCCTAAAATTTTCAAAGCTGAGAAGGTGATACTGTTCTAGGATGTTACAGTGGTGATAGGAGTTTGGTTTTTTGTCTAGTATTTTAATAGCCCTTTTAAATACCTGTTCAATGGGTTTGATGGTTGTTGTATTAGCAAAAGACGAGTTTGTAAAACAGTATTCCATGTGAGAGAAAATCATGCAATGAAGGTACGTTTTGGCTGCTTCTATTGCTAGGTAGGGTCGAATTTGTTTGAAGTTTCGCAGATTGTAATTAATAGTATTAGTTACTTTTTTTATGTGCTTCTTGAAGGTAAGATTGGAGTCCAAGATCACACCGAGATATTTGAAATGTGACACATACTCCAATTCCACCCCCTTCGAGAATACACCAGATCTCACAATGGTGACTGGTCTCTTGCTGAACAACATAAACACTGTTTTCTTCACACCAGTAAGACTCCCTAATCGGGAGATAAGCGACCGTCGGTCGCTTATCTCCACAAATAGGCCAAAAGTTTGTTTTACCAATTATCAAGACATACGGGCAGTTGACAGTTTGCCATGGTTACTCATTGAAGTTGAATCTCCATATATGGAGACATAAGTTGCTCATACCATAGCAACCATGTTTTTTACAGGGCCTGGGATTGATGACATCAGAAATCTCCATATATGGGCATGAAAGGGATTTTGTTTCTGGAAATATGTCTGTGGGGTGCCACATTTGGAATAAAACACTTACATCACACATCTGGATATCCATACAGCCCATCTAGTTTGCCTGTGTCCATTTATGCCCATATATCTGATGACATTGGGACACTGATCTCCATATATGGGCATAAAACTTATGTTAATTAGTAAAGCCTGGGGATCTCCATATATGGGCATGAGGCGTACCCTAAAAGGGCATCATCTGGGAATAGCAAATATAGTTATCCTAGAAAGTGAAAATCTTACATCAAAGGCCATAACTACCTACCTACCACCATACTGCATTCCTCATTAAACTACCTACCAGTAAGATGCCTATAGGGAGAAAAGCAAAGGGCGAGGTTGCACCATTTCTTGGTCTTCTGGCCAGTGATGTATATCGGACCATTTAACCATATATGGAGACATCTGGTACCCAAAGATATTCACAGATATGGGCTTAATATTGATGACATAAGGGATCTCCATATATGGGCGTAAAAGGGATTTGGTTCCCCTGGCATCACAGGGATCTCCATATATGGGCATAAAATGGATTTGGTTACCCTGGCAACACGGGGATCTCCATATCTCCATATATGGGCATAAAAGGGATTTGGTTCCCCTGGCATCACAGGGATCTCCATATATGGGCATAAAAGGGATTTGGTTCCCCTGACATTACAGTGATGTCAGTGGCTGGTTCTACAGAGGGGATCTCCATTTATGGGCATAAAAGGGAATGTATGTATGATGATGTCAGATATCATAGACTTCATAGGACTTTCACATAACGAATAACTGAGTAAGCATGTAAACCCGTAAAATCTATATTTGGGCATGGCTGATTTATGACCTCATCATGATGACACGAGCAAACACAGCTGAATTGTATAAATGATCAGTGCAGAAACCAACAGAAGTATTTGACCAAGACTCTTCGATTTAAACATCAACAAAGGTGTGACATTTGTTGATGGTCACAAAGGTGTGACGGACGGACGGACGGACGGACGGACGGACGGCCGGTGGAGGTTTTCATAGTAAACTGCTCCCTGACGGTCGCAATTAAGCATGAGGCAGGCGTTGCCTAGCCAGGTGTGTACCCTGTCAAGTGCACTAGTTAGACTCTCAGAGATTTGCTCAGTGGTCTTGCCATGGACAGTGATGACGGCGTCATCGGCATACATTTGTACATTGCAATCTGGGCACACATCCGGTAAATCATTGATATACCAGTAAGACTCCCTAATCGGGAGATAAGCGACCGTCAGGTCGAAGCGTGATTTTAGGGCAAAATGTGTAGGAGCAGTGTCCAAAAAATGTGTTTGAAAAAATATATGGGACAGATCCATGTTGATGACATGAGTGTAGTGTAGACATACTGTGTACCGATTTGCGTAATTTTAGGGCAAAATCTGTAGGGGCAGTGTCCAAAAATGTGTTTGAAAAAGTCGGCCTGATGGTGGCGCTATATGGGACAGATCAATGTTGATGGCATGAGTGTAGACATACTGTGTACCGATTTGCGTGATTTTAGGGCAAAATCTGTAGGAGCAGTGTCCAAAAATGTGTTTGAAAAAATGGGCCTGATGGTGGCGCTATATGGGATAGATCCATGTTGATGACATGAGTGTAGACATACTGTGTACCGATTTGCGTGATTTTAGGGCAAAATCTGTTGGAGCAGTGTCCTCGGGGTCCTCCACTAGGGGTGCGACCACTTTTGCATCCATTCTGGAGCACCAGGAGTCGGTGGTCCCTGGGAATTCCCCGTGAACAGCCCCGTTGGGGTGGTCATTGGTAATTTTAGCACTTTTTGGCGGCGGCGACAGGGGGTCCCTGGGGGTCCCTGGAGCTCCGGGGGTCCCGGGAGGGGTGGAGGTTGTGGATTGGCAGGCAAGGAGTGTGTGTGCAAAGTTTGGCATGGATTGGGGCAACGGTGGCGGAGATATGAGTTGGGGAAAAGTGTGACGTGACTGACAGACTGACAGACTGACAGACTGACAGACTGACGGACAGACTGACAGACAGCCTGTCGAGGTTTTGGTAGTAACTGCGACCTGACGGTCGCAATAAAGAAAACAATAAAGGGCCTAAGATGGATCCCTGCGGAACTCCTACTGGATTATCAACAAACGGGGACCGGACACCGTTTATCACCACACACTGTTTACGGTTTGATATGATTGTATCCAATTAATTGAATTTATGGAGAAGTTGAAGTATGATAATTTTGTGAGGAGGACGTGGTGATTCACGGTGTCAAAAGCCCATCTGAAGTCCAGAAACACAGCACCTACATATGGGTTTGTATCCAGACTGTAGTCCTTTCAATGAATACACTATTTGCCGTTTCAGTTGAGTGTTGTGTTCGAAAGCCAAATTGCATTGGATGGAGTGGTGTCTCCCCCTTATTGAGATGTTTAATCATTTGCTTGGCAACCCACTTCTCCGCAATCTTAGATAAGCTAGGGAGGATGCTGATGGGTCTGTAGTTCGCGGGGGTAACAGTTCCAACTGAGACTTCCGGATTTCCTTATCCCAAGCAACTTCCTCCACTCCCTCAGGGAGTATACCGAGGCGTTCCCAAGCCAGTGTGGAGATATAAATCTTCCATCTGGTCTTTTGTCTGCCACAGGGTCTCCTCCCAGTGGGACGTGCATCGAGGACCTTCCTAGGAAGGCGCTCAGGAGGCATCGCTATCCATACTAGATTCCCGAAGCTGAATCCTTTCCAAGTGTAGAAGCAGCGGTTCTACTCCAAGTCTCTCTCGGGGGACTGAACTTCTCACCCTATCTCTAAGGGAGATACCTGCCACTCGTCTGAGGAAACCCATTTTGTCCGCTTGCACCCGAAATAAAAATTCCCTATTCCCCATTCCATTTGTAGTTCTACACAGGTCATGGTGAGGACCAAGACAAGTGCTCTGATTGGTGTAGAACATTAGTTCTAAACCAATCAGACACATTGAAACATCTGTGTTGGTCCTCAACATGGCCGTTTTGGACTACAGATGAAACCATATTAAGGGAATTAAGTTTAATTAAAAAAAAAAAAAAAAAAAAAGATTAGGATTAATATTAAAGTGACAACTTTTACAATATGAAAGCCCTCACGCCCATATATGGACATCTCTGATGTCCTCAGTATATTATGCACATGTATGGGCATGCCCCAGACATACTTTGCCCCCTCTTGTGGTCATATATGGAGCTGACTGATGCCATGACGACAAGGACACTTGGGCAAGACGCTTATTAATTAAATCACACCTGTGTAAAGTGAGCAGTGCTAACTTCACATTGTATCACACAGGACAAACGTGCATATCTCCTTTTATGGGCTGTTTTGCCTAAAATAAGCTATGATGACTACAACTATAACTTAATGATGACAACTTGTCAACAAATACAAACTGTATACAAATGTTTAGGACTATAGTGGAAAACAGATTTTATGCTTCAGAAAACAATGCCAATCTACAAGCTTACAACTCATCGCAGCACAACGTAAGTCAAAGACTCCGTCTAAAAGGATCACACATAAAGTCCAGTGGACTTGTTTCCATTGAGGTCCTATGTATTCATTCCATCAACATAACAAAATCCTACCGGTGCAAAGTGAGCAGTGCAAACATGTCCTTATATGGGCCATTCTGTCCATGACGTCAGTTACTTTGTGTGTATAAATATACATATATGGAGATCCAGGGTAACTATTTAGCTGACAAACGTGAAACTTGGAGCGGTTTGCACCGCTCACACATACAATTCACACGCCCTAAGGGAGAGAAGCGACCGCTAGGTCCAACTGAAACAACATAGCTTGAAAATACAGCCAAATATCTAAATTTGATCGATTTAGAGATTGTGTCTGACAACCTGGGTTACTTTAGTAACCTTTACATTATTATTAGTCTCTGAATGTCTGACAGCCAGCCAGAAAATAGACCATCTACAAAAACTAAAAAATAATACCTGTGAATTCAATTCTCCATGAGGTGAGTAATCAATAGAAGGACAAAAAAAATAACCCTAACTTACTCTGGAGAGGAGGGGAATGACTTCAATTATCAGCAAACCCATATAAGGACAATTTACAAATGACATTAGGGATCTCTATATATGGACATAAATGGGACAAGGACTGGCACATACAGAAAACTCCATATATGAGCATGAACGGGACAAGGGCTGACACGTACAGATATCTGCATATACGGGTTTATCAGCATGCCCATGCTTATACTGCTTATACTTAGATGTCCATATATGGGCATAAAAGGGACAAGGACCGATACGGTATCTCCATAAATAGGCATGACAGGGACAAGCGCTGAAAGGTACAGAGATCTCCATATAAGGGCATATAAGCATGCCCATTCTTGTACTGATGACATCTAGGAATTCCATATAACCTGGCCACGACATGCGCTGTTCGTTGGCTTAACGGAAGTTCTTGAATTTGGCGTAAGTTTTGCTTTGAGGGAAGTTACGTCTCGAGGTCCAGGTCTGTTTACATCCCCCAGTGAAACAGACACTGTAGATTGCAGCTCTTAACTCACTCTTAATAATAGGTGTAACTTTGTTGGAATCCATGTTTTGTTTGGATATTGTTTATTGCGATATCTGTGTAATTCCCACCTTTCTAACTCTCTGACTTATGTCGCACCCAGGTTTTTTTTCCGCAGATGAGTAAGCCTGGCTACGCGAGGTTAGGATTTAGGAGTGCTAGTAAATAAAATATACTTATGGAGGGTATGCGCATGCATAAAGTGAATGGCAAATTGAGTGTCAAAGTGAGTTTGATGTTGTTTAATGCAATCAGATAAGACTTTTAATTTTGGATGTATGGGGCTGTCAAGGCCAGAAAGTATTTTTTTTTACCATTCAGTAGGCGTCCCCGCATAACTTCTGGGTATGTTGATGATGTCACGCGTATAGCCTCTATTTATTAGCTAAAAACAACCTGTCCAGGACAAGTATTGTGTGCATGCGTGATGTCATGTGATGTCATGTTTATGCAGTGTCATACCACAGCCTGGTCACTCTATAAAAGCTGCTTACATAGAACACTAGTGTTGAGTGAGAGACAGACAGAGACATGTTTCACTACACAGTGGCCAAGATCAAAGGACCAAAGGGATTTGTTGCTGCCGTAGCGATTGGACATAAAGTTTATGCCTTCATTAACTCCTACTGGAACAGCTGTGATCATATTGATGTGCATGTCTTCAACACAGTGTCTTTAGTCTGGAGGAAGTGGCTGCCAGACACACCTGGAAGGGGAGAGTACCACCTTGAGGTTCCGTCCAAGCGCTCCGGCCACACAGCTGTGCTGGTAGGAGATATCGTCTACATCTGGGGAGGGTGTACTCACCCAGTTTACGGCAACGTGCTTTATGCATTTGATGTCGACGCCCACACATGGTTCGAACCCAGGGTTTCTGGGTCTGTTCCAGAGGGGAGGTACGGCCACTCAGCCTGTGCCTTGGGGAAGGTCATGTTTATCCATGGAGGAAGGAACCAGCTGGCTGGATATACTAATGACACGTACAAGTTGGACACCACCATAATGGTCTGGGATTTAATTATCACCAGAGACACTACAGCACCTGCTTCAGCATGGCACTCTGCCACCATCATTGGGAGAAAGATGTTTGTATTTGGGGGCTGTGGGGAACAGGGGGGGAGGTACCGCCTCTACAACTCCATCAGAGTGTTTGACACAGAGACCAACTGCTGGATGAACCCTAACCCTTCTGTAAAGCTCCTTCCAGAAAGACGCAGGAATCATTCAGCCTTTACCTACAATGGAGAGCTGTACATATTTGGAGGTGTGAACTCTAAGTCTCTCAAAGATCTGTGGAAATTCTGTCCAGAGACCTTCTCTTGGAAGAAGGTGAAGCCCAAGGGGAACGGCCCGTTATGGATGATTGGTGGCTGCTGTTCCATGATGGGAGATCATGTCATCCTCTTTGGAGGATACAGGGATGGCCTTTTTATCTTAGACTTGAGTCCTAGTCTGAAGACTTTATGTAAGCTGGCAGTTATTCAGTACGGTCTGGAGCAGTCTGAACTCCCACGGGACATCAGACGGGAACTGGCAGCCATGATAAATAAGAAAGACCAACAACTTTAGGATAGGGCTTTACCATTTTGCCGAAAAATACAATCCCTGATTTTTCTCTGAATTATAATTTTTTTGCTAAAAGGAACACACTATTTCATACATTTCATACAGATTTAATAGTCGGGTGGGATTTAAAAAAGATGTGATTGTTAGAGGCATTTGGGAGTAAAAGTGGGGTACCAGGCCATTTTACATAATTCAAGGGTGCCGAATCTGAAAAACCGGGTACCCAAGCTAAATTACCACCTAATTTGCATATCCAAGTGGCTGCCACATTATACATTTTATACTATTCATTCAAGGGATATTTCTAATTCAAGATTTTGGTAATTTTATCGTATAATCAGGCTTTTGGGAACACCCAGGACAGTTTTTGAGTTGCTTGGTTCAGTTTAGATTTAGATATTTCATATTCATTTTATCAGCCACGCCCCCTTCCTATACAAACCCATTGTAACGTTAAACTCCATTTTAACCATGATAGATTTAATGAAAAAACCTGTCCTTTTTTCTGGTGACTCCTGACGCCCTCCTAATACCTGAGCAGGTTGTTTTCTCGATAACTCTTTTCATTTATTTGTAATAATAATTTTATTGTGTTTATTTATTTTTTTCCCCAAAATTATTGAAAATAAACAAAAAAAGTAATCGAAAAAATGCTACCTGTTCGTGTATTAGAAGAGCATCAGGAGTCACCAGAAAAAAGGATATGTGTTTTCATTTAATCTATCATGGTTATTTAAAATTAAGTCCCTTTCAATAACTCTGTAACAAGGCAAACCAAACTGACAAATAAATTGTCCATTTCTATGTTATGAAGGTCAGACAATGTGATTAAGGCATTCTTAATGTAATTAGGGTTAAGTCTACTCCAAAAAATGCAAATTAGGGGGCAACAGAAAACGGTTTAGTACTCAAAGGGGTCCACACACTTCCCCTCATTTTTTCTGTTCTTTTCTACTTATAAGTATATTTGGCATCCCTAGCACATCTAAAATACAGAAGTATATGCTCACATAATAAGTAGGCTGTCCATTTGACCCCTGGCCCCTGGTGACCCAAAATACATGGAAGTGAATGGAGTGGCAGTCCATAAATACTGTAGTGCCATGGCGATTTCTGCCTTGTTTAACTCACCCCTAGAATGAGTTACAGACACAAAACTGGTATTGACACCTGGGTCCAGTGCCCTTGAACTATTTAAAGTGTGAACCAAGACGGTGAGTGGTTCCTGGGCCGAGTTATAGGAGACGGATCCTTCAGATACTTCAGATCTTGGCATTCTCCTGGTTGCGATAGCGTGCATTGGGCGGTAAGAGAAAACTCCACACACTCTTGCTCATTTCTGAATAGAAATTCCATATATTCACTGTCTCGTATCCTACCCTAGGAAACCTCATGGCTGTGAGCCGTCCTGGCAAAAAGGAGGAGAAGGAAATGGACTGGACTGGAGAGCTTTGGAGCTGAGGCTCGGCCCCCCCTTAGTTGAGAAATACAGCGAAGACAGACTGTATTGGAAACGGTTGAGCTAAGACACGCATCCCCCTTATTTTGAGTACGATACTCACCCCTTACTTTAACAACAGAACGCCCGAGAGCTCCCTAGCCCCTGGGCTCCTTATTCCCCTTTATTATTTAAGTTTAGCGTGAGAGGGAGCTGCTCAGGCTTATTCACCTGGAAGTGAGAGGAAGAAAGACTTTAGTTTATGCCTCAGCGGAAAGACCAAGACTAACGCAGTTTGCCTTAAACCTGATCTTTTTGTTTGCCGGCAGCACCGGCCCTTTTGACTCTGTAACCAAAAAGCTGTAATAAAGGTGCCTGATGGCTTGCATCTAGAACTGTGTTGTGTATTGGTTTGGTCCAGTTAATCCTGTGTTCACCACAATATATAATGGCACAATGCGACATAGCTCTGTTCCCCATTTTCAACAGTTTTTATTATATTTTGACACATGCTTTGGCAATGTAAACGTATGTTTTCTCATGCCAATAAAGCTCCTTTGTATTGAATTGCTTATTGCAAATCGCTCTGGATTAAGAACGTCAGCTAAATGCCTAAATTGAAAACCGTTGTGTGCGCGCGTGCATGTGTGTGCGCGTGTGTGTGTACCGTGTGTCCGTTGAGCAGGCGGATCACGGGCGTCAGCAGGGTCTGGATGACGGGGGTCCCGTGGAGGAAGTGGGCGTCGGCACACTGGCTGTGTTCACACAGGGTCCGCAACACGCCCAGGACCAGAGAGGAGGGGGAGAGGGGGTCTGCACACACACACACACACACACACACACACACACACACACAGACACACACACACACACACACACACACACACACACACACACACACAGGGTCTACATAAGGAGCCCAGTTCTCCAGATTTAAACCCATTTAGGCCTAGGATTATTGACTGCTTTAATTATTGAAAAATAGCAGATATACAAGCTCACAGCGCGGCTGTGAGCTTGTAGATCTGCTATTTTTTTGAAAAATCGTGAAAATTAGAATTTTGACCCGATTCTATAAGTGTCTTTTGAAGGTTTTTTGAAAAACCTATGTTTCTATGTCAGCAATCTGGCCAGCCATCGTCAAAGAAAAGGTCCTTTTCACTTAACTGGAGCTCAGTTAGTCTGTTCTTGAGAGACTACTATGTCAGTGGTTCTCAAACCTTTTCATGTGAAGGACCCCCAAAATGACATGTATTTGGCCACGGACCCGCATCTCAAAATATTTAGTCCCAGGGACCACCCAGAAGCAAAATTTGAGTTACAAACGTTTTCTTTGAAAATACATACTGTAAATTCAAAGATTTGCACACATTTTCACGACTTTTTCAAAAATAGCTGATCTACAAGCTCGCAGCACGGCGCGCTGTGAGCTTGTATATCTGCTATTTTTCTCTGGTTAAAGCATTTAATTTTAGGCCTAAATGGGTTAACATGAAACAAACCCGGAAATGGAGCCTGCGTTAGTTCTTTTATTTGTGGAAGGCAGGATGCGTTGTTAGCTTATTCCCCGGACCCCCCCCTGGTCATTCATTTGTCAGTACGTTGATTCACTCACACTCCCACAGTGCTGTCTGTCACTCCTCATTCATTCTCATTCGGTCAGAGCTCTCGAGTATACGCCCCGCTACCCACAGTGCATCTCAGGCGGTACATTTAAGCAGTCTCTATTCTCGGCTCAGTCTTCGTGTAGCCACCACGCTGAACGGTCAGCTGTCAGCGTTTAAGCCACATTCAACCCAGACATACAGTGTTCAAGCAGCTCGTCAGCAGATGAGAATTCAGGCGCGGTACGTTCTCTTACTCACCCTTCTCCTGTCCAAGACCATGTCCCTCGTCCTGGATGAGTCCTTTTCAGAGGAGGGTGAGGACGACCCCATCCTGGACACCCAGATGGAACCCCAGCAAGGTCAGCTCGTTCCAGAGCCTCCAGAGTCTGAGGCAGAAAGCACGCAGTCCAAGGGCCGACGCAGCGCTCGCCTCGCGGGGAAAAACACGCCTCCCCCGCTAGCCATTAAATCCTGGCCAGTGGCGAAGATTTTGGAACAACTTTTCCTGGTCGGTGTTCAACCTCCAATGGGCATATCCCATAAAGAACTGTTTACGTTCTTCTGCCATCATCAGGCGGGCGGTTCCGGTACCACCCCTCCCGACGCCGCCCCACCTAGCCCCGCCCCGCCGAGGAAAGCCAAATCCAAGACCAAGCACGTTGATCCGAGCCACCAACCAGCGCCCAAAAGGGCTTAAACGGCCGTCGTTCCCAACCCCCCCCCCTTGCTGATCCAGTCCTCGACGCCCTCAACTCCATCCAGGCCTCTTTACAGACGATGGATTCCAGGATCCTAACTTTGGAGAACAGCGGTGCCAGTAGCAGCAGCGAGCACGCCATTCTTGAGCAGCTGGGTCCTTGCTCCACGGACGCGCACACTGATGACGTCATCACTCCCGTCCAAGGGTCTTTCCAAACTGCGCCCCAGAGGATTCTGGGACCTGCAGTTCCAGCGGCGTCTGTGGGAGTTCCATTCTTCTCTCCAGCGGCCGCTATCTCCAACAACCTGAGGGGGCAAATCCTAGCAGGTAATGACGTGAACCTTGTCAAGATCTTGTTAAGTTCTTCCGAAACGGGGCTCGGAGAAAAACGAATTATTGACTGTGGCGACATCACCATGTGCCTTAAAGATAGCGACCCAAGACTGTCCAAGAACTTGACCATGACCGAGTTTAACGTGGCTTTCGGAGTCTACAGGGATGTGATGTGCGAAGTACACCCAGAGAGAAGAGCAGAGCTAGACACTTACCTGGCCATCATTTCTGACTTGTCGTTATCCTATGGGGGATCATTATTTTATGAGTACCATAAATCTTTCTCTGCCAAAGCTGCATCCTTCATTCAAAAATTTAATCAGCGCCTCGACTGGTCCATGGTTGATTTGGCCTTAATAAGCAGGCATTTCACAGGGCATCGCTCCTTGTCCTGTACCGTGTGTGGCTCATTCACTCACCAGAGCGGGTTCTGCTCAAGAGCGGTCCCTCTTCGCAGCCCCGAAGTGAAGCCCGAGCCAGGTCCCCAGGTGAATAAGGGAAAAAAGCCTCCAAATATCTGCTATAGTTTCAATGAAAGCGTATGCCGCTATTCTAATTGTAAATTTCTACATACTTGCAGCTTTTGCGGAGACAGCCATCCCAAATTCATCTGTCCCCGCCGCAGACACCCGAAAAAATGAATAAACCAACAACTCCTGTGAACATTCCTGAGCTCAGGAAAGCTCTATCCAAGCATCCAGACCGTTGTTTTGTGTTTTATTTGTTATCTGGTCTCATTCATGGCTTCTTTGCAGGATTGTGTAGTCTGCCCTCTAAGACCTTTATTTGTAAAAATCTGCTATCTGCTAAGTGTGAGCCAGAGGTCGTAGATAAATTAGTGGCTAGGGAGGTCGAGAAGGGATATATGATAGGTCCATTCGATGACCCCCCATTTCCAATCTTTAGGATAAACCCAATAGGTGTCGCTACGAGGAAGTATTCGGGGAAAAAGCGCATGATCATAGACTTGTCTAGCCCTCACGATGACAGCGAGGTTAGCATTAATGACCTAATTCCCTTGGCCCCGTTTTCACTATGTTATGCTACCGTCGATCAGGCAATCAATCTAATTAAAAAAGCGGGGAAAGGCGCCTGGCTAGGGAAGGCTGATATTACAGATGCATTCAAGACCATGCCGCTCCACCCCTCTCAGTGGCACTTGTTCGGCGTTAAATGGCGAGGGAAATGCTACTTTGCAGTTAGACTCACATTTGGGTGCCGCAGCAGTCCTAATATATTCAACACGCTTTCAGAAGCGCTGTGCTGGATTTTGTTAAATACATACAGGCTGCCATTCATTATCCACCTACTGGATGATTTTCTAGTGATCGATCCCCCCAATTCTAAACCAGACCACAGCATTAAGACAGTGAAGGAAGTGTTTGGCAAATTGGGCGTTCCCCTATCCAACGAGAAAACTGTGGGCCCTGTTAAAAAACTAGAGTTTTTGGGAATTGACTTGGATACGGAGCTAATGCAAGCATCTCTCCCCTCCGAAAAATTGGAGCGCATTAGGGAGGTTATGCAGCATTTCATCCATGTAGGAGCGGTTTCTAAGAGGGAGTTGCTGTCTTTATTAGGGCACCTCAACTTTGCCATGCGCATCATTCCCCAGGGGCGCTCTTTTATAGCAAGACTGCTCGACCTCGCAAAGTCCGTGGATAGGCTTAATGAGCAAGTTTATTTAGATGAGGGTTCCAGATCTGACTTAAGATTTTGGTCTCTGTTGTGCAATCAGTGGAACGGCATTTCTTTTTTTTATCATGATGAACTTGAATCATCTGTCGCGCTGGGCTTCTATACAGACGCAGCCCCCTCCATCGGGTTCGGAGGTTACTTTAACAAAGAATGGTTCGCCGGTGCATGGCCTAAAGGATTTCTCATTAGGGCAAAAAACGACTTATCCACAGCATTATTCGAGCTGTACCCCGTCGTTGTTGCCTCCATTCTATGGGGAAACAAGTGGGCAAGGAAGCAAATAATTGTGTTTTGCGATAATGAAGCAACTGTCCACATCATTAACAAAGGCCGCTCCGCTATCCCCATTATTAATAGTCTCGTTAGGAGACTAACGTGGACAAGCGTGCTGGGGAGTTTCACTCTCCGAGCAGCGCACATTCCCGGGTTGGATAACAAAATCGCTGACGCACTATCCCGTTTTAAATTTCAGGAGTTCAGGGACCTGTGCCCCGACGCAGCGCCGTCCAGTTTGGTGTGCCCAACTTTCGACCAAATCCTACTAGATTAGACGAACGTCTACAGGCTTATATGATCTCAGCATCTCATTACATGAGATTGGGCCTCTCCGCTAATACATTAAAAGCTTATGATGCTGCTTGGTCTCTTTTCACTTCTTTTTGTGCAGCCTTTTCAGTCTCTATTTTCCCCGTTAATGTTCCCATAATTTGTGCCTTCATAGTCCACTGTGCAGAGTCAAAAAGACTCCAGCCGTCATCAATCAAAGCTCTGGTAGCGGGTGTTCAATTTAATTTAAGATGCCTAGACCCATCTGTCAGTAGCCTGCTCGGAGATTCTTCAATTAAGCTCCTCTTCAACGGACTAAAGAAGGCGCATCCACAAGGCAATGATAAAAGACTTTCTCTTACCCTTTCTCTGGTGCACAAGTTGGTTTCCCACTTAAGAGCAGGGTGTTTCGGTCCATTAGTGGACACCCTCCTGGAAGCAGTCTTTCTATTGGCTTTTTACGGGTTTCTCAGATGCGGGGAATTCACCACCAGCACGGAAAGCTATAACCCCTTGCATGACCTGTCATTTTCTGATATTTCCTTCCAGGCTCACATGTTTTCCGTTGATCTTAAGCACTCTAAATCAGTTAAGCATTCTAAAGGGGTCTCAATTTCCATTGTAAGAACTGATACTGCTTTTTGTCCATTCTCCTCCATGTCCCGTTACCTGCGATGGCGGCCAAACGCTGGTGGGAGTGAACCCCTGTTCGTCACAGACGCCGGGAGAGCCATGTCAAGGCCTTGGTTCGCTGCCAAGCTGCGCTCAGTGTGCGAAAGATGTGGACTCTGCCCCAAGCTGTACACGCCTCACTCCTTTCGGATCGGCGCTGCTACCTCGGCAGCACCTCTCGTGCCAGCATCCACTCTGAAAGCCATGGGTCGTTGGTCATCGGCAGCCTATGAACGCTATATCCGTTTAAAAGTGGACGATATTCTCTCAGCCCAAAAGGCAATGAGTGTTTAAGTGATCCGGAATAAAGTCAAGAATAGCATTATTCATTCCTCATTCATTTCGTTCTATTATCAAGAGTGGCACCATTGTTAGTATTCACTATTCATTCGTATTCTTGTATTCCCATCAAGTGTTACTATAGGCTCCTGCCGGAGCTGCAGGTCGGGGGGTGCTTATTATACTGTTATTAAGGTTTGGCAGGTTAAGATGCATGTTGCAGCAGGTGGGCAATGGCGGTAGCATTAATGGTAAGATGCTACGTGCATCAGGTAGGCTATGCCAATGGTGCATAAGGGTAGTGGTGATGCTGGGTGCATCAGGTTGCCATGGTGCTAAGGTTATGGCGATGTCATGGTGCACACAGTCACATGGTAGGTCTAGCATGGGTAATCCACTAAGTAGAATATTCCCTCTATATCAGAATTCTCACTGGGTAAGAGTTTTGCCGACTGCTCATATAGACGTTCTGCTCGGTCAGGTCTCCTCACATTGTCATGAGAACGGGTTCGCTTGGTTGCCATCATATAGAGGGAATTAGACAGCCTGTCTATTCACATAGCAGTTCACACCTTAGGACATCACAGTGAACCCGAAACCCCGGTTCCTAGGGTTCGCACGCTGTAAGGATTTTATTAAATCACATTTCAGCGATGCTCAGTCAAACATTCTCATTTAGAGTTGGTGTAGCTCTGTTACGTGATCACTGCCGTGATCGCATGTTGGGGATTATCAGATTATGGCTCATGTTCGAGCAGATAGTTTGATTATCACAGCAGAGCTACATCTTATTGGTTTGATGTAGCTCGGTTATGTGATCACTGCCGTGATCGCATGTTGGGGGTTATGATATATCAGATTATGGCTCATGTTCGAGCAGATAATTTGATTATCAAAGCAGAGCTACATCGCCAAGCTAAAGATGCAATATCATTGCATGTATGGTTATATCATTGCAATAAATGGTATGGTTAAACTTAATTGGTGTCGTTCATCCTGAGCTGAAACATATAAAAGAACTAAAGGTTCCTACGATTGGCCGATAGTGACGCTGTTTCCCCCCCGGCTGGTATCAAAAGGAATATGTTCTCCATTGGACCCCATTCATTTCCCCCCAACTTTACATTAGATTTTCTTACCTTAATAAACATTGTCATAAATACTTTGTGGTTCCTGTCGCTAGTTTAAAGCCTCGTTTCAATCACCATGATATGTGTTTTGTGAAAATATGGTCCAACTCATTTTATAATTGATGTTAAAGCACGGTATGCTCATATGGACTGTAGAAAATAGGTGCATCCTGCCCTCCTTCTACTTCGTCTGTTTTATTTCCGGCAAGCTCCCGTGTATCCCTGCGGTTGCGCATGACCGTTGGCAGCCAATCGCATTCCTTGGGTACCATTAATACAATGACGGCGACACCCATACAAGGGCAAAAAAAAGCTTCATTTTGGCCCTGATAGAAACTACGTCATCACTTCCCATCGTCCATATTTTCTACGTTCTATGATCTACACAAATCATGTTTACCTGAAATTATGATAACTAAGCTCAGCCGCCCGGGTCGGAGCCTGGCATGCTTGGAAATTATGTAAATAGGGAATGAATGCCCCACCTTTATGCAAACACCATTATACCTGTTGTCATAGGACCCGTTGTGTGTGCATTTATGCCCATATATGGAGATATCTGTGTATGTGTGCGTCCATTTTATGCCCATATATGGACATATCTGCATCTGTCTGGGTCCCTTTATGCTCATTATCCTAAAGGAGTTTGCTATAAACAATGTTGTCAGTAATGTCCTTGTCATTATCCACAATGAAAACTTTTACAACCTCTGGAGAAGGCTGTGTAGAGTTGGCCATGAGCAAACACAGGTTGAGTAGATGCCAACTCGTTCGTTCTCTTGGCCCTGACTAGGCCTGTCAGAATGAAATTCGTTTTTCGACTATAATTCGAATATTAAAGAAATGGATGAAAGTCGAATACTTCAATTACTATTCGAAATGTAAAAAAAAAAAAAAAGGTTATATAAAAAAAAGAAGTAAACAAAAAACGTTTTTCCTGACCTCCCATTGCGAAAATAAATGCTTTCATCAAGTCACAAATGATCAACAATTACGTTTGTACATGGCATGCACTGCAGTGGACACAGAGAAAGTTATGCCACAGCACTTTGTGTGTGTGAGACACCCGACACCACCGTTTGCATCGCTGCAGTCCGGACTCGAGCCCTCTCCTCTGCCCCTCTCCTCTCCTTTCTTCATTGTATTAGCTGGTTAGCTACTTGGCTATTTCTCCTGCTGTTTCCAAGCTTCAGTTGAAAGTAACATTTAAGAAACTTATGACAACAGCGGACAGCCAAAGACTAATGTAATATTTGTCTGTCAGTAACGTAGAGGAGCTGGCTTTTATGCTCTCTGCTCTTCTCTCTCGTTGCACTGTTCTGTTCTGGTAGACTGGTACACTGGGAAGACACGCTGTCTAAACAAGCTATTTAGCTGCTACAAGCCCACAGCCTGTCAATGATGCAATGTAATTAGGGCTTGTAGCTTAGCTTTTTTCCCCAGCCTGTTATAGCATCTGAATTTGCGCACATAATGTGCTTATTATTTTACAACTATACATTTTATAAAAAATATATATATAAAAAATGAAAAAAAAAAAACAAAAAAAAAAAACTATACATTTTATATATTATATAACATATTCGACTATTTTCGAAAAATTATAGAAATGAATGAATGAAATTCGAATGGGATTTTAGAGGCAGACTGACAGCTCTAGCCCTGACCCTTATTGATGGTAACAGAGAAAGCTAAACGGATAGGGAACTGTCGTCTAATGAAGGTGAAAGGAAGCTCACCTCTGTCACCCTAACCCTAACCCATTCTTGGTAGGAAGATGGTTTCACTCCTTTGTGCCTACTACAATCTCACACTCAATGACTCTGTTCATCATTTGCATTACCACCATTCTGGTGCCATTCTTGAGAGTGCCTGCTTGCAGGTTTCTAAGCAGCATGAGGTCGTCCAGGTCCACATATGGGGCTTGTGAGGTCAGACTTAATGAGATGTTTCGGGTATCTCCATATATGGATTTCAACATTCAATATGTAGCCATGGTAACCTGTCAACTGCCCCACCCTTTAATGCAAACCCCATGTACCTGTTGTCATAGGATCCGTTTGACCATCTGTTTGCCTGTGTCCATTTATGACCATATATGGAGATATCTGTATCTGTCTGTCTGCATCCATTTTATGCCCATATGGAGATCTCTGCAGACACAGTGCCGGGTCCAGAAAACACTGATGTCAGACATTAGCTCTGCATACGGAGATTCCGAAACTTTCGCGCCGGTTCCGTAAAACTGCGTATCGGGTCGGGTCGAGGCCGGGCACTACAATCCCTGCTGCGGTCTGAGCTATCTGTGTGCGAAATTTGGAGTCTGTAGCACCAACCATGTGCTGTGAGGGCTCTTTCATGCGATTCGGACTCAAATTCCGAACCTTTCGCGTAGGTTCCGGTAAACCGCATATCGGGTCGGGTCGAGGCCTAGCTAAGAACGTAGGCAAAGAGCTGAGCTATCTGTGTGTGAAATTTGGAGTCTGTAGAACCAACCATGTGCTGTTAGGGGTCTTTCGTGCGATTGGCCCAATTTGGCCTCGGCTTCAATTAGTAGTCAGGATTAACATATTAACTCACTTAGCGCCGAGCGACTTTCGGGGCGACTAACTAATGATGGCGTTTAGTGCCGAGCGACTCGGAGCGACTTTTATATAAAAGCATTGTTTAAGCTTTTAATTTGGGTTGATAGACGGAGCGGAACGGTTAGCTTACCTTCGACTAGCATACAGATGAAAACCGTGAAAGAAAAGGATACGATTATGACGTCACCTTTAAGCCATAGCTTCCTGTTTACGTAGGCCTCTGTTAGCCGCTAGGCTCAATGCAAACCATCCGACCCTCACGTAGCTTCACTAGGTCGGATTTTGATTCGGAAACTTTCTGTGTGGCATCTATATACGTTCCGATGCCCATACCAATGGTGGTTTGAGACGATCAAGCACGAATTGAGCAGTATTGAGCTCAAATGGCGGCCCGCGGCCTGTCCATTGAATGTCAATGGAGAGCATGTCATTGTACCATCCTGTTATGTCATGAACCTTGTTTTTTATTCTGACTTAACATGGGACCATACAAAGTCTATGGGCTATGGCTCACTCTAGTGGTCATCTTGTGGTATCCGCATGTAACGTGCATCTGTTATGTAATGTGATTTTGGGGATTCAATATAGCTATTTCCTGGCGTTATAAGCGCAGATTCATATTGAAATCTGGCTCGCTCGGCGCTAAGTGAGTTAATTAGCATATTAATTAACATTATATTAATGGTGTTTACCTGAGTCAGGGTGTTGGAACATTATGTTAATGAGGATCACCAGCAGGTCTGTCAGACTGACTGGATCTGAAACATAAAAATAATATATTGTAACAGTAATCAGTGCTATATAGCAGGGCTGCCCAAAAGGTACATTGTAATCTAGCAGTAGATCACAAATCTAGCAGTAGGCTGTGATCTACTGCTCCATATGACACCACATGACATTTCCCCAACATTAAGTAGTTAAAATATAAAGAAAAATATAAAGAAAAATCACAAAACCTCTCTTTTATGCTTGAAGCGAGCCCACAATTGTTTCGAAGGAACAATATGTTCTAGTTCACCTCTCCACATGGTAACTAGTTTAACTAGTATAGTGCACCTCTACACATGGTAACTAGTTTAACTAGTAACTTGTTTACCTCTACACATGGTAACTAGTTTAACTAGTAACTTGTTTACCTCTACACATGCTGACGGTAACGGGGAACAGTTTCCTGCCATCGGCGTAAACCATGAGTTTTCCCAGAATGCACAGGGAGTGGACGAAGTAGGCGTAGTCGATCTCTGGACCGCTGTAGACGCTGCGCTGCACCGAGGCTGGAGAGAGCACACGCACACGCACACGCACACACACACACACAGTTACTTAGGGAAAGGAAATCAGTTACCATACCTTTAAAATATAAAAAAAGGATAAAACATGTCTGTCTGTCTGTCTGTCTGTCTGTCTGTCTGTCTGTCTGTCTGTCTGTCTGCCCCCCCCCCCCTCTCTCTCTCAAAACAATTGAAAAAAGGTTTCCATCACACAAAGATTTGGAGGCCCCCCTGTAGTAACTCTGAGGGGTCCCGGACCCCATGTTGAAGACACCTGGCATGGAGATTCTATTGACATAAACTATAATCATGCTAGTTACATATATCATAAGTATATTATATACAGTATTTTTGTGTAACTAGAAAATATTGTTCCTTCGAAACAATTGTGGGCTCGCTTCAAGCCAGAAAACATTGGATATGAAAGTACAAAATGTCAAGATCGCAGGCAGTGCTCTCTTTGACGTTACTGACGTCAAAGATTGGTCCATTTTGTTCCAAAAATGTGTTGTGCAAAAGTTGACCCGCTGGTGGCGCTATAACAGGCCAATGTGAGAAGGGTGGTATCTGTTCCTTGACCTATTGGGAATGTGCTTGCAAAATTTCAGGCACATTGCAGGCTGTGTTCATGATTTGAGGTGTTTTTGGCTTTGGCCACTTTATCGCTGCTTCCAGCTATATTTATTATTATTTTTATTTTTTTTGTGTGTGCGCACTTCATAGGCATATTAGATAAAGGTCCTTAGATTGTGTGTAGAATGTATCATGCAAATTGCAAAAAAAATCCTAACGGGTTTAAGCGTTTCACAAACTGCTCAAAATGATATAGCGCCCCCCTTTGGCCAATTGGGGTAAGATTGGTTTTAGTGATATTTGGACTAACACTCAACATCTTTGCCAAATGCCATGAACATGTTACTTTGCATGTATGATTTAGAGGCAGAAGAATAATTTGCATAAAACTGCAATATTCATTGAATTATTTAAAAAAGTATGTTTAAATTTTAAAGAAATCCGATCCGACAGATCTTTAGATATCGGTCCAAAGTTCACGTAAAAAAAGTTTTGTGCACGTGACGCGAAAATTCCAGAATAAAAGCGGGTTTACGCGTTTTACAAACTGCTCAAAATGGCGGAAAATCGAAGGGCGGAGCTTACTTAAAAACGACACAGATGTCTTCCGCTTGAGTCAAAGCACGCGTGTAACAAGTTGCATGTCTTAAAACGAAACGAGTCATGACTTTTGCCCGTTTGAAGTTTGAATTTTCAAACGCTTCGTATAGCGCCCCCCTTTGGCCGATTGGAATAAAATTGGTTACTTTGACTAACCCTCTACATCTTTGCCAAATGCCATGAACGTGTAACTTTGCATGTATGATTTAGAGGCCGAAGAATAATTTACATAAAACCGCAATATTGATTGAATTATTAAAAAATTATATTTCACTTTAAAAGAAATCCGCGAAGACAGTTTGACCGTATTGGTCCAAAGTTCATGTGAAAAAAGTTTTGTGCGCGTAACGAAAAAAACCCAGGAGGAGATAGATTTTTACTGTTTTTCATATTATTCTGAATTGTGGGAGACCTAAAGGTCAGAGGTCAAAAGTTAGAGGGTAAAAGTTGTTCGGCATGAGGAGACGCATAAGTGTATACAGGTTTCATGGCTGTACCTCAAACTCAGCATGAGCTGTTTGCTGTAAAAAGTAATAGCACACTTCGCCACAGTAAACTGAACACATTGATGTTTTTATTTTCATTTTCTCACTAAGTATGTAGGAGTTGAAAGGAACCGAAGTTTTGAGGAGAACTTGATATGATTGCCTGATAGATAAATAAATAATGACAACATCTAAAGTGTGCTCGCCTTATAGGCGAGCACACAATTACATATATCATACGTTTATTATATAAAGTTTTTTTGTGTACTTACGTATATCATACGTCTATTATATAAAGTATTTTTGTGTACTTACATATATAATAAGTATATTATATACAGAATATATGTGTACTTACATATATTATAAGTCTCAGTTGTGCACGTTGCATCACGTGCACGCGACTCGTTGTAATGAATGCATTGCTGCACGGCTGCTGCGACCTGAGACAGAGAGGTTGTTAGCTTGTAGATCAGTGATCTGAGACAGAGAGGTTGTTAGCTTGTAGATCAGTGATCAGAGACAGAGAGGTTGTTAGCTTGTAGATCAGTGATCAGAGACAGAGAGGTTGTTAGCTTGTAGATCAGTGATCAGAGACAGAGAGGTTGTTAGCTTGTAGATCAGTGATCAGAGACAGAGAGGTTGTTAGCTTGTAGATCAGTGATCTGAGAAAAGAAAGGTTGTTAGCTTGTAGATCAGTGATCTGAGACAGAGAGGTGGTTAGCTTGTAGATCAGTGATCTGAGACAGAGAGGTTGTTAGCTTGTAGATCAGTGATCAGAGACAGAGAGGTTGTTAGCTTGTAGATCAGTGATCAGAGACAGAGAGGTTGTTAGCTTGTAGATCAGTGATCAGAGACAGAGAGGTTGTTAGCTTGTAGATCAGTGATCTGAGAAAAGAAAGGTTGTTAGCTTGTAGATCAGTGATCTGAGACAGAGAGGTGGTTAGCTTGTAGATCAGTGATCTGAGACAGAGAGGTTGTTAGCTTGTAGATCAGTGATCTGAGACAGAGAGGTTGTTAGCTTGTAGATCAGTGATTTTAGGGAGGACACACATCTTCATACTGTGGAGTAATTTTACACACCAGTGAGTATTAACTCATTCCCTGCCAGGCCCGATAGTCCCAAGATTATTCCAATGTCTTTCCCCGCCAGGCCCGATAGACCCGAGAATTTAAAAAAAAAAATTTAAAAAAAATTTTGAAAAATTTTTTTTGACCCCAAAAAATGGAGTAGGCATGATAGCAATCGCGAAATTGCATGTTTAACCCCCATAGCAACCCCATCTTTCAAGCATGGCAGCCATTTTGGCAGCCATCTTTGTTAAACATAGTGGCTGTTATCTCATGAATGCCTGAACGGATTTCCATTCGGATTTTTTTGTTTGAAAGCTGTGAGCAATGTGGACACACGTGGTGCATTATCTAGGCATGGGTGTGCATGATCCGTGCACACCCAATTACATGGAAGTCTATGGAGACGAATGGCAGGTGGGAGTACGGAGGTATGTTAAAATGGCGGTCAATGTGTTAATGAGTATTTTTACTCATGTGTTAATGAGTATTTTTACTCACCAGAGAGTATTAATGAGTATTTTTTTACTCCTGTGTTAATGAGTATTTTTACTCACCAGAGACTTGTACTTTCTCTGCAGGAGTTTCAGCACTACAGTCCTGCTGTAGTAGCCATGCTGAGAGAGAGAGAGAGAGAGAGAGAGAGAGAGAGATATTACATTCCTTAAATTAAAAGTGTCCATTTAGATATCTGACTTTGTGTATTTTCTACGCTGATCATTGTTATAGTTGTATATAGGGGTGGGCGATATGGAAAAATACAATATCACGATACACGATTTTATCACAATTCTTTTTTCACTTTGGTTTTATGGTTAATTTTCAAGTTACTTGACAAAAACTAGACTCTCTGGGTTCCTTTTGGGAGTAACTCTGACAGTATACAAATGAAACCAAATGGACCCTTATGGGTCCATTTGGTTTCATTTGTATACTGTCAGAGTTAAGTGGAGTGACATTTTAAAGTGTGAGAACTACTGATCTAGACCAAAATGCAGGTTCAAATTGAATTCTGCAAATGAATCTCTGTATTAACGATTAAACAAGATTTTTTATAATGCTCAATCAATTGTATCACGACATAACAATATCTCTGAAAAGGTATATCGTGGAGACATTGTATCGTCTCAACGATAATTATCACCACCATAAAAGCATCTTTCTTTTCTTTTTCCTTAATGCATTGCCGAAAGATCGGATCGGGAAGGATCGGGATCGAATCGGGAGCAAAAATATGTGATCGAGATCAGGAGCAAAAAAACGTGATCGGGGCATCCCGATGAGAGTTTCTTCTTTTGGAACAAACACAAAGTCTTGTAAAACAAAATAAATAGTTTCCTAGTATTTTTGGAAAAATTACATCATACATTATTTGTCCACACTGAAAATAGACAAAATATATGTTTATTGGTATGACCATGAGGGGCCGCATAGACATGCCGAAGGGGCCGCAGGCTGAATAGCGCTGCCCTATATACCAGTGTTTCTCAACTACTGTGCCTGGGGACCTTTGGTGTGCCCCTGAGAAGGGTCAAGTGTGCTCCTTGAAACTGCTTGAAAGCCAGTATTGCTATTTATCATTTTAAAAAATTATTTAAACTAGTGAAAACAGCTGATCTACAGGCGTTGTGTGCTTGTAGATCGGCTGTTTTCACTACTGTTGTGCGACAGCCTTGTATGATGAAGCAGGGCTTTACTTTGCAAAGAAACGTACACATTTGAAACTTGGAGATACAAGGTTTCTTCCCGACAGTGACGATATTTACATCCCTGTATTATGTTGGTGTGCACATGGATTCTTGGGACATGAAGTGTGCCCAAGCAGAAAAAAAGGTTGAGAAACACTGCTATATACTAGCTGCACGCTTGACACATTGTTCAGTGTACACGTGACCTGAAGAAGGCCAGAGAGGCCCAAACGTTGTGGTTTTATACCGCTTGGTTAATAAAACTAGCCCTTACCCGTTCAAAGATATGAGCTCCAAAATGATGTGCAGTGTGTGGGTTATGGGATGTGCACTGTGCATACAGTATATGAGGGATGGAAAGTAACTTTAACTGGTGCTTGCATGATAATATGTAGGAGCATCAATGTAAGAAATACCCGTTTCGTTTAATGGCTACCCCCCCCCCCCCCCCCCAGCCCGCCCGCCCACCCGCCCACCCGCCTGCGCACACACCCGCCTGCCTGCACACACACACACACACACAGAGAGAGCTGGTTAAACATGTTGCCTCATGCTAGATGCAGAATAGATGTGCCTCATGCTAGATGCAGAATAGATAGTAGATACACCATAGAAATGCTAATATACAGTATATGATTTGTGAAAGTGACAAACGGGCTTCACAGTTATGTTAGGTGTGTTCATATGCTAATGGTGATGCGATTTCAGATCAATTGCTCCAGCCACTGAGGAGAAACGCTGTTTCAGACAGACAGACAGACAGACAGACACTCACTCACTCACTCACTCACTCAGACATTCGCTCAGACATTCGCATAGATGATTTGGGGAGCATTTAAGACAGTGTGCGGATCTATCATTTCCTTCAGGTTTCCATCTTTGATCCCCAGCACCCGTCGCAATAATGTGGATGTGCAGAACGCCTTACCATCCACGTCTTAAACCAGCTGGCTTTGATGTCCAGCAAGGTGAGGAGATGGACGGGCTGCAGACGCCTCTCTGGACCCCCTGTGGAGGATGCACCCTGGTGTGAGGACATCTCTGGACCCCCTGAGGATGCACCCTGCTGGGGCTTGGAGGACCTCTCTGAACCCCCTGTGGAGGATGCACCTTGCTGGGGCTGGGAGGACCTCTCTGGACCCCCTGTGGAGGATGCACCCTGGTGTGAGGACCTCTCTGGACCCCCTGTGGAGGATGCACCCTGGTGTGAGGACATCTCTGGACCCCCTGAGGATGCACCCTGCTGGGGCTTGGAGGACCTCTCTGTCCCCCCTGTGGAGGATGCACCTTGCTGGGGCTGGGAGGACCTCTCTGGACCCCCTGTGGAGGATGCACCCTGCTGGGAGGACCTCTCTGGACCCCCTGAGGAGGATGCACCCTGCTCAGGCTGGGAGGACAGCAGTGCCAGGGTGCTTTCTATGATCTCCTCCATGTACCTGGACAGACAACACACAGGTGTTAACATGGAGCGCCACGGCCCCGCTGAGATGTCTGGCTACCATGGTAACCGATAGCCCCCGCTTTGCGGAAGCCGCCTGTGAGCTAAAAACAACATTTCCCATGACTCCTAGTGAGAATAGCATTCCGCGGATATCCGATTCTCATTGCTTTGTGTACAAACTCGCTGCAGGTGGGCATCAAGAAGTAGTGAAAATAGCCGATCTACAAGCTCACAAGCGCACTTTTTTTTGCTTGCTATTTGTTGACGGACTATAAACCGCAGTTTGTTTGTTTTTTCCATGTTTTGAACCTTGCGGCCTATACAAAGATGCGGTAGATTTTTATAGCTAACGGCCACCAGGTGGCAGGGGCGCTCTAGCAGGAAGCAGGGACTTTGTAGCGTGCAATGGTGTGAATCGCATCTCCCACAGCTCCTGCAGAGATAACTCCTAAATGCAAAAATAAGCACACTACATGCTCACAAATTGAACCAACGCGGTAATATTCTTACATAAACAAGCTTAACTTCGATTTCTGGCCGTTCAGAATGTCAAAAGATGCTAAAGACATGAAACGGCGGACGAAACCACCTCCGCAGATATCGTGGCCTACATCGGCGGCCGAAGCCTCGCTTGGTAGTGACTCCGCTTGCCCGTCATCGCCGCCCCCGGCCGACGATGCGCTACCGCCCGCGCCATCCCGCGGCGGCTTAAAAATGGAAATAGCAGGAAGCAGGAAGGACACCTGCGGCTTATAGTCAATTGTGGCCTGTATACTATATACACATTAGTTTTTCGTTCTAAATTTAGCAGGTGCGGCATATATTCAGGTGCGGCTTATAGTCCAGCAATTACGGTATGTCCATGAATTGAGTACCAAGGACCTCCTTTTAGTCAGGGTGTTTAACTGTACTACATGTTTGTATTGTATTGACTATACTAGTACTGTTCTCCATTTTTGTCTAATAAAATATTCAATCAATCAAAAACTCACGTATTTCTCCTCAAGGACACATCACTACAGCTCACTGCTCACTTACTTCTCGGGGTGTCGGATCCAGAAGGTGGTGACGTCTTTCTGGAACTCATTCATCAGGCGGAGCTGGAGAGAGAGAGAGAGAGAGAGAGAGAGAGAGAGAGAGAGAGAGAGAGAGAGAGAGAGAGAGAGAGAGAGAGAGAGTATGCCTGGTTGTCATGGTGACCCCGCTGTTAGCCACACCCACATTGTTGGGTGAATGTTTTTTTTTGTATTTTTTTGGTAAAGGGGAGGGGATGATTATATGTCATTTAATCAGTGTTTTTCAGTTGGGGCTTTCAGCTTTCAGGAAGAAACCAAAAATACACAGGGAAGGCAAATCTGTCACAATATAACCCCACCCAGTGGTCTATTAGAGTAATGTTAACTCCATAGACAGTTTGTATGTAACAATGTTCTGCCCTACATGCGCTTTCGTGGTTTTCCTAATTATCTGACTGCACTGATATTGTTTATGTCCTTTGTACAAGGCATTCTTGTACTTCTGCTTATGTGGACATAAATAAACATTTCAAATGTGTGTGTGTGTGTGTGTGTGTGTGTGTGTGTGTGTGTGCGTGTGTGCGTGCGTGCGTGCGTGCGTGCGTGCGTGCGTGCGTGCATGCATGCATGCGTGTGTGTGTACGTGCGTGCACCTGTTTGAGCAGACAGCAGATGGTGTGTGTGTTGACGTCCAGAGCAGCTGACCCCGTTGGAAAGGTCAACTTGTTGGACAGGAAGTTACACTGGACACTTTGGGCTGAGAAGATACACACAGGAAGTTACACACTGTCAACATTGTGTAGATCTCTAGTTTAGGACCAGCTTACCTAGACTGGTGTAGATCTCTAGTTTAGGACTATCTTACCTAGACTGGTGTAGATATCTCTAGTTTAGGACTACCTTACCTAGACTGGTGTACATCTCTAGTTTAGGACCAGCTTACCTAGACTGGTGTACATCTCTAGTTTAGGACTATCTTACCTAGACTGGTGTAGATATCTCTAGTTTAGGACTACCTTACCTAGACTGGTGTACATCTCTAGTTTAGGACCAGCTTACCTAGACTGGTGTAGATCTCTAGTTTAGGACTATCTTACCTAGACTGGTGTAGATATCTCTAGTTTAGGACTACCTTACCTAGACTGGTGTACATCTCTAGTTTAGGACCAGCTTACCTAGACTGGTGTACATCTCTAGTTTAGGACCAGCTTACCTAGACTGGTGTACATCTCTAGTTTAGGACCAGCTTACCTAGACTGGTGTAGATCTCTCTGGTGACGTTCAGAGGAGACGAGGAGAAGGTTTTGGAGAAGAACCGAAGAACTTTATCCTGGGGGACAGGAAGCAGGAAGTAGGGGGACAGGAAGCAGAAAGTGAGACACAGGCATTTGCATCTGCACAGAACGCGACAATGGAATCCGTAGGTTACGGGGGTGAATAAATTAGAAGCCGCGGCTTGTGATTGGCTGAACCGGAGGTCGGGAGCGCTCCGCTGTTCACTTGGACCGCGCGAAGGTGCCGAAAGTCGGGGGGACAAAGATTTACTATTCTGTCCCACAGTGTATGTAACTCGGACGGCGCTGAGTCGGCTCATGTGACCTTCACAACACTTGACATGGTGACTAGCTCACTACTGTCTCACGTGGCTCAAGGTGGCCTGAAACGAGCAGGGTTATGATGTCAGAGGGTAGGGGCTATGATGTCAGAGTGGGAGGGGATATGATAAAAGGGGCGTGGCCAGTACTCACAGAGAGGGCGGGGTCAGGGTCGCTCAGAGCAGCGGTGAGGTTCTTACTGAGCGCGCTCCAACTCTCACTGCTCAGCACGTCAGAGGGCGGGGCCTGACACAACGCCTGGAGAGCTTCCCACCGCACCTGGAACCATAGATATATAAACCAGTAAGACTCCCTAATCGGGAGATAAGTGACCGTAGGTGGCTTATCTCCACAAATAGGGCAAAAATGTGTTTTTCCAAAATCTTCCTGATCCATGTTGATGACATGAGTGTAGACATGCTGTGTAGTGATATTCGTGATTAATAATGACAAGTAACACGCCGCAAGGGCGAGAAGCGACCGTCAACTTCCCCCAACACACACACACACACACACACACACACACACAGGCTTGAGGGGACATTACATAGACTTCCATTCATTTTCTGTGGACTTACCCTAACCTCTATCCCTAAACCTAACCCCTAACCCTAACCCTAACCCTAACCCTAACCCTAACCCTAAACCTAACCCCTAAACCTTGTGGGGACCTACTATTGGATCCCCACAATGTCTATTTCTCCAATTCTACTATCGTTGTGGGGACATGTGGTCCCCACAAAGTAATAAAAACAAGCACACACACACACACACACACACACACACACGCACACGCACACACACGCGCGTTCGGTGTCTGTGAATGGCACAGCCCATCAGTGACACAGCACAGACCCATGTGAGTGGGTGTTACGCCAAATGTGTTGTTGCTTACAACTTTTTTGACATTGGCGCGCACATCGAACACGCACGCGTGCGTTAAGTTTAATGGATTTAATATCGGTATCCAAAGTGATAAGACTAAGAGTGTCTGCTAAATGCCTAAATTGTAAACTATAAATTGTAAAATGTTGCCTTTATGCTGTTGAAATGAGCTTTACAAAGAACATGGCCTTGCCCTGCCCAATAAGAACATCTTGCAGTCCAACAAAGTTCTGATGGACACTGCTGAAGTTCTGAATGACATCTCATTAAGTTCTGATGACATTATTAAAGGACAACTTTGTTTTTTTACAACAAGTGTTCATAGTTTAGATTGTAATTAGAGAAAAGAAAAATAGAGAAATGTTTCATTTACTTCGTTCTATTGTTTTTTATTTATTTTTTTAACGTGGGGGCATGCATACGCAAGTGGCTAAATATGTCTTTTTAGACACAATAAGCCTGCAATTTCTTTTTTGCTATTTACAGTAACCCCAGAAGTCACATCTGCCCATGAAAGATTGTGGTGCATCTTGGGAATGGGCTTATTCTGTGTAAAAAGACATATTTAGCCACTTGTATGCATGCCCCCAGCCACTGAAATCATAATAATTAAAATCTCTAAAACGATAGGAAGCAGTAAACATTTTAACTCTCATCTTTTATATTCTTTAATTACTATCTAAAATGTGAACCCTTGTTGTAAACAATCTAAGTTGTCATTTAAGTTCTGATGGTCCCTGCTGAAGTTCTGAAGGACATTTCATTGAGTATGTTTTGGGTCTATAAATGAACAGATTATCAGATTATAGGTTGTGTCTATAATTAAACAGAAATGCTTATTTCTACCTCTTTAGGCCGACTGGGGTCCAGGTTTTCAGCCAGAACTTGTAGCTGTTCTTGTTTGATGAACGCATAGCTCTGAAAAGGAAAGGAAAAATAAATGAAATTGTTACATCACATAGAAAACAGGCACACAGCCATAAGTGTGAGAGACAAAAAAAATACAAATAAAGTTTAGTCAGTTCTCACATCTATACAAATCACATCCATCCATCCATCCATAGATCCATCCATCCATCCATCTTCCACTATTTATTTTGAGATTTTCATGAGCTGTATGCCCCCCCCCCCATGACAGACATCAAACAGGTCGTTGTCTTTGATGCTAACGAGGTGTGCACAACCCCCCTTTGAAGTTCAAAGGGAGCAATTAAGAGCTTTGGCTGAGCTCCCCCCTCCACTGTTTCTGTTGATTTTCAAAAGTTAGACCTACCCCCTCCTCCGTCTTGCATTGATTTCATTGGCTGGTACGCCAAGATACCATATCAAGTTAAGCGTCATATGACAACACCAGACAAGAGAACCAGTCCGCTCAGAGAGTGGGCGGGTCTATGGGCTGGAGCCAGGCAAGTGTATGGGTAGTGAATGGGTAGTGTAGTATATCTATGGTATAGAGGAGTGGTGCATGGGTAGTGCAGTCTATGAGGAATGGGAGGATCCCAACCCTAGCGGTGCAGTGCACTATGGGTAGTGTAGTCTATGAGGACCTGGTTGAAGGAGGAGTCGCTGTCGGAACAGTTGTCCATCATGGTGGTGGCTCCGCCGCCTCCTCTGTGCTGCGTCCTTAGCCCCGCCCCCTCTTCGTACTGATTGGTGAGAGACTCGATCACCTGATGCATGGAGGCCTTCAATGAGCCAATCATCTGGTGGTACCTGCACACACACACACACACCTTCATTAAGCCAATCATCTGGTCGTACCTGCACACACACACACGCGCGCGCACAAGCATGCACGCATGCACACACGCTTGCATGCACGCACGCTTGCACGCACGCACGCTTGCATGCACGCACACACACACACTTAGAAACAAGCTCCAAAAAAACTGCGATTCACAACTACTAATATTTACAAGCGACTTTACAGAAAAACAAGACCAAAGTCGCTTACAATAAGCAGACCTGGCAACACTGGTGTAAAGGGTGGTTCATACTCCAACTAGGGCTGTCATGATTATGACATTTTACATGACGATTAATTGTCACTCAAATAATTGTGATTAACGATTTAATTGTGTTTTTGTCGTTGACAATCACATTTCTGTTTGGCTTGTAGGCTTTGAAGTTGCACCTGGCAATTATGACACATAACCTAAATATATAAAGAAATGAAGGACATATTTGACAACTTTACACTTTGAAAGGAACATTGATAGTGGAAATAGCCGATCTACAAGCTCACAACGCATCACATCGCGACGCGTTGTGAGCTAAGCTTGTAGATCTGCTATTCCCACTGTTTTTGGAAATGTTTGAAAATGTGATAATTTTTCAACATGTAAACGATTACGACGATAATTACAAAATAATTGCGATTATGTCAAATAATGGCGATTAGACGATTATGTAATAATTGTGACAGCTCTAGTAAAGGGTGATTTTGGTGTAAAGGGTGGTTCATACTCACTGCGGCGATGTTCTGGTTGTCCTGGTGATGGCGCTGATGAGCGTGTCGTGGGCGGAGCTCACAGCGTGTCCGTCATCTCCTCTGACGACGCACTTCTCCGTCTCCGCCTCCACCACGGCAGCCAATGAGCTCTCGACGTACCGCCGCACGTACTTGACGAACTCGTAGCTAGGAGACCAGAGAGTGTGTTGAACACAAACGTACCCACCATGAATGTCACATTTTATTGTTTTTTGGTCTTCCCAGTGTCTCTTCCAGCCCCCAAAAAATAAACATTCATTAACTCTAAGCCTTGGCTTTCATTTCAGTGATTTTCTGAATGGGCGGGTCTGAACGGTACTCTTTTGAAATCGAGCCCTTGTTTATGTCACAAGCCCTTCTTTATGTCACAAAGGGGATCATTTCCTATTGGGCCCCCTCGAGAAGGGAGAGGTACTTTTTGGGAGGCTATATTCTATTGACACTTTATATATGAGGTGGAACCATGAGGTAAAGTGGTACTAGAATTGCCTTGGATTGGATTGACTCTACGTGGTTCTCATCGTGGTACCATGCTAATCTTCTCTGTATCGTTCCAATTTTAGCCCAAAAACAGCCAATTATACAGTGCCCCGTTGTCTCATCATGGTACCATGTTAATCTTCTCTGTATCGTTCTAATTTTAGCCCAAAGACAGCACCCTGTTGCCAACAAAGGGCATTTTAGTATTGATTCTGAAATGGCTTGGAATTAGAGACAGACAGAACATGAAATTTAAATATCCGAGTGGTTGTTTAGGCTAAAACCTGTATAAAACCGTATTATGGACCAATATTTATATAAAATATATATTTAAAGGAGTAGTTCACCCCCAAAATGACACTTTTTCTATTGATTACTCATGCCATGGAGACTAAATAATTAAGTTAAATTATATTGTGTTGTATTTGTTGCATTCCTAAGACAACAATAAAATAAAGATTATAGTAAATCTACCTGCATTGATTCTGGATGGGGACCCAAATGCATTACTCCCATTCCGGGTCCCCATCTGGAATCAATGGGGGTAAATTTATCATAATATGTTTTGTCTTAGGAATGTGACACATACACAGAAATATTATTGAACTCAAGTCTCCCACTTTCCTAGTTTTTACCACTTATATTTACATATGTGTGATAGTTTTTAGGGGTTATATGTACATACTTTACAAACATTTATATTGACATAATTGTGGTATTTATATTTACATACTTGTGGTAAATTTACATTGACGTACTTGTGGTAGTTTTTGTCGGTTTCTTCTAGATGCAGCAGCATGTCTTCTGCTGACTGGACAGAGGGGGCGCCAGTGATGCGGTCCTGAACGCTCTGCAGCAGCTGTCTGAGGAGACCCGCAAGCTCCGCCTCCTCCTCCGCTGACAGCTGAGACATGATTGACAGCGCCCCCTGGAGGATTGGAGGAGGAAAAAATAAACATCTCATGATCACTGAAATTGTTTGTCAGGCGCCTGCTGACCTACTGGTCCAGGTGCATACCACTTAGGCATTGCCAGGCGGCGGCGCCGGTTCGATTCCCGATCCGGACGACCTTTGCCGCGTGTCGCTCCCCATCTCTCCCCCGATTTCCTGTCAGTCCTATCAATAAAGGCATTCTTAGATGTGGGCCCTGACAGTAAATCTAGCCAAGACAATGATATTCCAAAAAAGACATAACCACATACACCAACAATTCTTTCTAAATGTTACAGCACTAGAACACACAAAACTATACATACCTTGGCCTAAACCTCAGTAGCACAGGAAACTTCAACAAAGCTGCAAACGACCTGAGAGAAAAGGCGAGAAGGGCTTTCTATGCCATCAAAAGGAATGTAAAGCTAGACATCCCAATAAAAATCTGGTTAAAGATATTAGTTTTAATTATTTGTTAGAACCCATCTCCCTTTATGGCTGTGAGATCTGGGGTCCCCTTGCCAACCAAGATTTTGAAAAAACGGGACAAACACCTAACCGAGACTCTGCATGCATGCAGAAGTATGCAAATCCATCCTCCGCACCTCACGGACAACAGCAAACAATGCTTGCAGGGCAGAATTAGGACGATACCCACTCATTGTCAAAGTAAAAAAGAGAGCACTTAAATTGTATAACCACCTAAAAGAAAGCCACTCAGACATGCTTCACAACATAGCCCTCAACCATAGTGAAAACCTACAGGGATGCCCACTCAGTCAGCTGGCCCAGAAAAAAAGAAAGAAAAGAAGAAAGAAAGCTACCTGACATACTGGAAAGAGACAACCCAAAACCCAAGCAAAATGTAATGCTATCTAGCACTAAAAAGAGAATATACATTGTCAGAGGATCTGAGCACAGTAAACAGCCCAAAACTTAGGAAAGCTTTGACTAGGTACAGACTCAGCGAACACAGCCTTGCAATAGAGAAAGGCCGCCACAGACCCCACTTCCGAGCACCCACTGCACAAAAAATGTGGTGGAAACAGAGCTACACTTTCTAACCACCTGCCCACTATACCAAGACATCAGAGACAGACACATACTTCCCACAGATTACATACACTCGAAGTGAGTTTGAAAACTCCCATACATACTGGGAGACAACAAAAAAAACTCCCTTACATACTGGGCGAAATACAACAATGAGCACAGCAGCAATATTTGAGAACTGTTGAGATAAAAGGGCCAAAGGCTATAGAGAATGGAATACAACTACCCTAAGGTCTACAAACCATTGAACGGCATCCAGACCTACTGCACATAGTATACACTACAGTACAGAGCTACAAACATGTTTCTTTTCTTTCATTTGTATGCTATTGACATCGTATTGAGACAAAGATAAATGCTGCTATTTGTTCCAAAAAGCTTCATACCCTGTATATACTGTACATAACTACACAATGTGACATAGCTTTGTTTACACAATGCTGTACCCCTCCAACTGTATATATGTTCTGTTTACACAATGCTGTACCCCTCCAACTGTATATATGTTCTGTTTACACAATGCTGTACCCCTCCAACTGTATATATGTTCTGTTTACACAATGCTGTACCCCTCCAACTGTATGTTCTGTTTACACAATGCTGTACCCCTCCAACTGTATATGTTCTGTTTACACAATGCTGTACCTCTTCCAACTGTATATATATTCCCCTTTAACAACAGTTTATTATATTTTGACCCTTGCTTTGGCAATGTAAACGTATGTTTTCTCATGCCAATAAAACGCCTTTAAATTTAACTTAAATTATTACAGGGAGTCTATGCGCGTGCGTGAGCCTCAAAGCTAGAGGTGTGTGCGTGTGGTGTGTGTGTTAACTTGCTTAGCATTAGCTTTAGCCTATCCACCTCATTCACGCACGCCATCAAAAGAAAGCACCGTGCGCAAGTGTTTAAATCCTCAGCCAGTTATAAACCATATGAAAACAAATAAACATCAGAAGTAAACAGTAATAAAAGCGTAATCAGTCATAAAATGTTGTTACTCACTGTACACACGCTACACAGGATTACCAGCCCGTCGCCATGGAAACCATTGCAGGGTTGCCAGGCTCTGTGAGAAACAGGCGGCCAGGTCCAGACCAGTGGTGGAAAAAGTAGTTCACCCCCAGTAGTAGTTTTCTTTTTTTTCCCTGTTGATTACTCATGGCATGTGGACTTGAGTTCAATAATATATATTATTATTATTATTATTTTTTTTTGTTTTTTGTCGCATTCCTAATACACATTTTTGATTATAGTAAATGTACCCCTTCATGCATTTGGGTCTCCATCCATAATCAATGGGGGTAAATGTATTGTAATCAAATTATTAGCTTAGGAATGTGACAAACACAAAAAACTTTATTGTATTATTGATTATTGAAAATATTATTGAACTCAAGTCTCTATGGCATGAGTGTCAATAGAAAGTTTTGGGCCCGGTGAAGTTGGTGAACTAGCCTACTCCTTTAAGTAAAAGTATCATCAACATCAATACTCTGCTGCAAGTAAAAGTCCGGAATTTAAAATGTACTTGAGTAAAACTACAAACATGTAGGCTAGTATCAAAATGTACTTAAATAAAGTACCAAAAGTAAAAGTACAAATATTTTGAAAATAGCAGATCTAGAAGCTCATAATGTGTTGCATCACGACACATTGTGAGCTTGTAGATCTGCTATTTTAAAACTGTCAGCATGTAAATAATTAAGTAACTAGTTACCAAAGCTGTCAAATAATTATAGTGGAGTAAAAGTACAATATTTAGATCCGAGATGTAGGAGTAGAAGTAAAATATTGGAAATTGGGAATACTCAAGGTAGGCTAAAGTACAAATACCTCAAAATTGTACTTAGGTACAGACTGTACTTGATTAAATGTACTTTGGCTATAACGGTAGTTACTTTACACCACTACTGCATGCAAGCTGTTGCCATGCAAACCATGCTGCTCACCGGGGAAAAAGCAGACATGGCAACAACACCGAGCCCAAACACCAGGGTGCATTGTGGGATATGGAGTTTTTTATTTATCGCTATGAATTCTCGGTAATTATAATGAAAACACATAAAACAACGTATGGGAACCAGCAGACACGCAGACCTCATTAACATATAAATATAAAACATACAATAATTATTTAAAATACATTATATGACTCTCCGGTCAGGATGGTACGGTGACGTCACGTGACAGCCGAGCCCGTCAGTCAGTCACGTGACCTTCCCACGTGCCATTGTTGTTGTGGTTCTCTTCCGTGTTCCGTGTCTGTGTGTCCTGAACTGAAGAGGACGCGATGATGATGAGGAGATCTGTTTATTAACAGCATTATTAATGGTTTCATATGGGTCTACAGATCTGTCGTTAGTTCATTAGTTTGTTTACCTGGTTACCATGGCAGCGGCGGTGGACAGCTTCTCCCTGCTCTACAGAGAGGTTTGATGGATTGATGGATTGATTAATAGATAGATTGATTGATTGATTGATTGATTTATTGATTGAGTGAAGACTTTATTAGAAGTTTGCACTGGTACAAGGTCAACTAAAATGAGATCATTGTAAGCTTGTTGGCTTATTTATCGGTACACAGGAACCACTTTATGTATCTCATATTTATTCATTTATCCATTATTTATTCAGCATTTGAGCGACAGAACCACCATTTGATGACATTTAGCCTCTCAGACCCAAAACCATAGAATATGTTGTCATCATTGGATCAGATTTTGTCCACAATTCCTTGCTGTATTGATGTTGGTACCATAGCAGAGATAACAGGCAAAACCATGATCAAAATAATAACTCTTCTACATTCTCTAATTGTGTAGAGTTCTTGTAGATCAATTCATGCAGATGTTGAACAATATTTTAACTCTTGAGAGCGTAAAATTAAACCAAATGGACCTATTTGGTTTCATTTTACACTCTCAAGTTAAAGATCTACAAGGGTCCATTTGGTTACCAACTCTCCGTCATTTAGCTGGGGACCACCTGGAACCCCCACAAGGACCACTGGTGGTCCCAGGACCACTGATAATAACTGGTGTTTACTGTAAAATGGTCACGGGAGGTAAGGATATGCATTGTCATCCCAGTGGTGTAAAGTAACCAAGTACTTTTAATTAAGTACTGTACTTAAGTACAGTTTTGAGGTATTTGTACTTTACTTGAGTATTTCCAATGTCCAATACTTTTACTTCCACTCCACTACATCTCGGATCCAAATATTGTAGAGTATTTCTACATTGCAGTATTGATACTTTTACTTCAGTAAAACATTTGAGTACTTTTTCCACCACTGGATTTTCCTACCAGTTTAAGAGTAGCATTCACCTGTGTGAAGTTGTCCTCCCTGAATAACAACAGTATCTCTCTCTCTCTGTGTGTGTGTGTGTGTGTGTGTGTGTGTGTGTGTGTGTGTGTGTGTGTGTGTGTGTGTGTGTGAAGGTGTCGTCTTGCGTCAGCGGCTGGTTCGAGCCCCTGGTGGTGGTGGGTGCGCTGTACGTGTGCGGTCGGGCTCTGGTGCTGCTGCGGGGCGCGTGCACCATGCTGCGCGTGCACGTGCTGCCGCGCGTGAGACGCGGACCCCCGCTGAGGGAGAGGTACGGCGCCTGGGCCGTCCTGAGCGGTAAGAGAAACTGTGTGTGTACGTGTGTGTGTGTGTGTGTGTGTGTGTGTGTGTGTGTGTGTGTTCGTCATGTGTGGCACAGAATGGCAATAGAAACATATCACAATTGAATGCTAGATCTTTATTGTTCATATTAAGAAAACCTTAGGCTACTATATTACAACAGGCTGCACACTTTTAATCTTTATAATAACATCATTACATCACATCATTACTGAGGCATAATCTCAGAAAGAAATTAATTGATTAATATATTGATTGATTGATTGATTGATTGATTACTTTATTATCAGTTCTCATAGTAAAAGTACAGGACAGAACAGTTCAGATACCTTGTCTACTGATAGGATTTAAACCACAAGAAAGCACTATGGCTTGTTAGCAATGGGGTCCTTTGTACGCGGCACCGAGTGCCACGCTGCGAGTTTGTAGATCTGCTATTTTTGAGAAACCATGATTTGTTTTTGCAAGTCTTTGAATATATCTATTTAAAAGCGAACATTTGTAACTCAAATATTTGCTTCTGGGTGGTCCCTGGAACGATTTTGAGATGGGGGTCTGTGGCCAAATACCTGTAATTTTGGGGGTCCTTGACACGAAAAAGTTTGAGAACAGCTGATTTAGAGGAAGAATTTAGAAGTCGGGTCAAAGATCGGGTCAAAGACTTGCACACATTTTCACGATTTTTCAAAAATAGCAGATCTACAGCTCGCAGCGTGGCACTGTGAGCTTGTATATCTGCTAGGTTTCAATAGTTAAAGCATAAAAGAATGGTTAGAGTGTGTAATGTTTGATACTGATCACAACATAAGCTCTTATTGTGAAGTTGGAGATACACGTTATGAGACACCTTATTGTGACAAGCACTAGACCGGATGTCAGTTGATCCCCGGTACTCCTACAAGGACGTTGAATAAACAAGAGCTCCTGCGTTAAGCTGAAAGTTATATCTCGTACCTGTGTCTATTATTATATAGTTGGCTATAGTACACATTGTATATAGACCATCACAACATGGTGTCAGAGTAATAGTAGCAAGACTACGGACCCGCGAAAAAACGTCTAAAAAAAAAAAAAAAAAGACGAGGGAAAATCGAAGATGGATGCTTTTGGAGTACCTACCCCAAAGTTGGACTGGGATTCATCTAATCTACCAGATGCCTGGCGGAGATTCAAGCAACATGCTGAACTCATGTTCTCAGGACCGCTCAAAAAGAGAGCAGAAGAGGAAAAATGCAGTTTCCTTCTGCTGTGGATTGGGGACAAAGGGCGGGACATCAGCAACACATGGACGCTAACGGAGGATGAAGCTAAGTTGCTAAAAACATACTATGACAAATTCTCAGCATACCTCACCCCAAAAGCAAACCACATATTTGTAAGGTACAAATTCCATGAGAAGACACAAGGAAGCGGTGAGTCATTTGAGCACTTTGTGACAGAGCTTAAACTGTTAGTCAAAGACTGCAACTACACAAACAGTGATGAGATGGTCAGGGACCGTATTATTTTCGCTACCAACTCACCCAGAGTGCGCGAAAAGTTACTCAGCCAGGGGCCGGAGCTCACGCTGGAACAAGCCATCGATATAGCCCGCTCCCATGAGCTATCACAAGTGCAGCTAAAGGCTATGGCTAGTGACAGCCATGAAGTGCATGCAATTCATCGCAAACCTGGAAAGCCAAATTTCAGGAGAGGTGCTAGCAAGCACTATGAAAGCCCAAAGGCACAGGATAATGCCTGCAGCAAGTGTGGAGGACACCACAACAAATCAGAAGAGTGCCCAGCCAAAGGTAAACAATGTCTAAAATGCCGAAAATTCAATCACTATGCAAAAGTGTGTAAAACTAAGTCCCACACCCCAAGTAGAGCAGTGCACAGAGAGATCCACACAGTTGGAGAAGATCATGATGATAATAATTCTGAGCTGTTTGTGGACACTGTTACTACAGAGAGGGAAGATGAGGAAAGTGCATATGCAGACATAGGATTGGGGCCACAGAACAGACAGTTGAGTTTCAAGCTGGACACTGGGGCACAAGCAAATATAATACCTGTCAATGACTTTGAAGTGCTCATGCCCGGCACACAGTTAACAACTGCTGACCGCAAATTAACTGGCTATGGTGGACATGCACTGGAGGTAAAGGGCTGCTGTAAAATAACTGGCAGATACAAGGCCAAGTCAACCACAGAAAAGTTCTACATAGTGAACTGCAGAGGCCCACCCATTCTAGGCTACAAAGCATGCAAAGCCCTGGGACTCATCAAGGTGGTGTATGCAGTCAACAGTGACAAAGAGAGCAGCACCCATTCTAACCACATACAATGTGAGTACTCAGATGTTTTCAAAGGCATCGGCACATTCCCAGGCGAGTGCAGTTTCAGAATCGACCCCAATGTAGCGCCAGTTGTCTGCCCACCCCGGAGGGTACCATTTGCCCTTAGGGATCGTCTAAAGACAGAGTTAGACAAGATGGAAATGGACAGCATAATATGCAAAGTGACTGAGCCGACCCAGTGGGTTAATGCCCTAGTAGTGTGTGAAAAGCCAAAAACACACAAACTTCGAGTATGCCTAGACCCAAGACCCCTAAACAAGGCAATAATGAGGCCATACTACCCCCTACCCACACTGGAGGATGTGACATCCAAGTTAGCAGGGGCAAAGTACTTCAGCATCCTGGATGCAAGATCAGGGTATTGGGCAATCAAGCTAAGTGAGGAGTCCTCACTGCTCACTACTTTTAACACCACATTTGGAAGATATCGTTTCCTCAGGCTGCCCTTTGGCATCGTGTCCGCCCAGGATGAATTCCAGAGGAGGGTGGATGAGACATACGAAGGCCTACGAGGAGTAGCTGGCATCGTGGACGACATCGTCGTGTTCGGGAAAACAAAGGAGGAGCACGACAGCAACCTCCGAGCCATGCTCGACCGAACTAGAGAGAGGGGCATACGACTAAACCCAGAGAAGTGTCGCATCTGTGTTCCTGAGGTGAGCTATTTCGGTCACAAACTCACAGCCGACGGTTTGAAACCAGACCCACTTAAAGTGAAAGCCATCAGAGACATGCCACCACCAAAAAGTGATGCTGAGCTTGAAACCGTACTAGGCATGGTAAACTACCTGGCGAGATTCGCACCCAATCTGGCCGAGGTGTGTGCGCCACTCAGATGCCTGTTAAGGCAGGAAGCAGAGTTCAAATGGGACACGACACATGAGAATGCATTTCAACAGATGAAAGACATTATCACAGCAGAACCAGGGACCGTGTTGGCCTACTTCGACCCTGAAAAGGAAGTGACACTACAAGTGGATGCGTCAAAAAATGGCCTGGGTGCAACCATCATGCAGGAAGGCAGGCCAGTAGCATATGCATCCAAGCTGCTCAACAGCACGGAGCAAAACTACGCCCAAATTGAGAAGGAGCTATACGCAGTCCTGTACGGGTGTAAGAGGTTCCACGACTACCTCTATGGGAGAAATATTACTGTGGAATCAGACCACAAACCGCTAGAGACTATTCTCCGCAAACCCCTAGCCCTTGCTCCACCGCGCTTACAGCGCATGATGCTTGCATTGCAAAAATACAGCATAACTCTCATCCACAGACCAGGCAAAGAGATCCCGGTGGCCGACACACTGTCGAGAAAATCCATGGATGAAGAGGACAAGTCTCTATCAGAGGCCATGGAGACACAAGTGCACACTGTCATCAGCACCGCCCCAGTGAGTGCAGACAGGCTAGATGACATCAAAACAGCTACAGCTCAGGATGAGCAGCTCTCCACTCTTAAGCAAGTCATTCGGTCAGGCTGGCCGGAGACAAGAAAACAGTGTCACCCACTCGTCAGAGAGTACTGGAACCACCGTGACGAGATCTCAGAGGCTGATGGGATCCTTCTGAAGGGTGAGAAAATAATCATTCCACACAAGCTCAGACCCTACATGCTAAAATGTATACACACAGGACATTTTGGAGTAGAAAAGAGCAAACACAGGGCAAGGGACGTAATGTTTTGGCCAGGCATGAGTCAACAGATTGAGGAGACAGTCCAAAAATGTGACATATGCCAAACACACCGTAGTGCCAATGCTAAAGAACCCATGCTCTCACATGACATCCCAGAGACCCCATGGGATACTGTAGCAACAGATCTATTCACATGGAACTCTGAGAACTACATTGTCATCTGTGACTACCTCAGCAGGTACTTTGAAATAGAGCGCCTGCACAACATCACTACAGCCGCTGTCATTCACAAGATGAAGGCAGTGTTCTCACGTCAAGGAATTGCTCGTAAAGTTATTTCGGATAACGGCCCAGCCTATAGCTCACGAGAATTCAAGCAGTTTGCAGAGTTGTGGGGCTTCGAGCACGTCACTTCGAGCCCGCATTATCCGCAGTGTAATGGGCTTGCTGAAAAGACAGTTCAAACTGCGAAGCGGATCCTCACCAAGGCCAGAGAGGACAAGAAAGATCCATACCTCAGCCTTCTTGAGTATAGAAACACACCAGTCGACGGACTCAGGTCCCCAGCCCAGATCCTGATGAGCCGCAGACTGCGTTCCATCTTGCCCACGACAACTCAGCAACTACGACCTCAAGTGACCCCCCAGGACACTGTTCGTGCAAGGAGAGAAACCTGCCAGCAGCGCCAGCAACAGCACTACAACAGATCTACTAGACCGCTGTCAACGCTGCACGCCGGAGCGCCCATCCGTTTCCAGCAGGGAGATGGCACGTGGAAACCAGCGACAGTCATCCAACCAGCTGAGACCCCGCGGAGCTACCACATCGAGACCGATGATGGACAGTCGTTCAGGCGCAACCGACGGCATCTGCTAGACACCCATGCACCCATCACACAGCAACCAGTGATCAGCGAGGAAGACCCCGTCACTGCACGAGAGGACCCAGGTGCACAGCATCATCACGCTGGTTCTGTGAGTGAACCTGGTCACACTGAGCCTTGTCACCGCACAAGGTATGGACGTGTCATTAAGCCGAGGCAAGTCCTCGACTTGTAACTGATTGTAAAGGGTGAGAGCCTAGCGCCGCCCTAAGACTACTACGTTGTACAACACAAATTTTGATTTAATGCATGATTCCTGAGAAAAGAATGGTTTATGTTAAAAGAAAAAAAAAGACAAAGAAAGGACAAAGATCTGAACTGTATTCTTACTGTACCTGTCACGAGATGTTCACCAGTTTATTACCTTAAATACAATGTGATTCCCTTATGAAGTACTACTAACACTACAGGAATACCTCAGCAATTGATCTTGTCGTTCTGTGGAACTATTTGTTCGCTGCTATTCTTTACTGTTCCACAAGAAGCACACTTAATTACTGCAGCACCTTTGAGTATACTTGGGCAATATTGTGTACTGAAGTTATTTACACTGCCAAGAATTTTACAGTATACTGTGTTTTGAATATTGGATATAAGACTGTGATTTAAGTGCCTTATTTTTCTGCATGTCATTTGATGCATGGCCACGTCTTAATTTTCTGTTAAAGGGAGATGTAATGTTTGATACTGATCACAACATAAGCTCTTATTGTGAAGTTGGAGATACACGTTATGAGACACCTTATTGTGACAAGCACTAGACCGGATGTCAGTTGATCCCCGGTACTCCTACAAGGACGTTGAATAAACAAGAGCTCCTGCGTTAAGCTGAAAGTTATATCTCGTACCTGTGTCTATTATTATATAGTTGGCTATAGTACACATTGTATATAGACCATCACAACAGAGTGGTTAAAATCTAACGCGACGCGGGCGCGCTCCAGGTCTTTGAGGGTTAAGGTAGGAGTTCTCAAAGTGGGTGCCGCTGCACCCTAGGGTGCCCTGATGCCAGTGCAGGGGTGATCTCAGAATACTTTGATGATATTTGGAATTTATCATCAATAACACTTCTGTTTAACCTCTTAGTAAAACGGACCTGAGTCGCACTGTACTCTGCGTTCTTCATCGATCTACACAGAATCTCGTCACCAAAAACAACAGATATACAAGCTCACAACGCGCCGTGGTGTGACACGCTGTGAGCTTGTAGATCTGTCGTTTTTTGGTGAGCGTTCCCCTCCCGGAATAGGGATGCAAGTGGTTCAATCAATCAAATTTTATTAAGGACACTTGGTCCATAAACATACACATAACAAATAAAGGCAGAGATAGTCCACATAAAATCATAAATGCTTATACAGGCTCACACGCCAATGGTTCCACGGTTAGGGTTACCCTTTATTGACTGAGATTAATAAGGGGTTAGTCAGAATTAAAATGACACTGTTGGCAGAATCAGACAGCCTAAAGTAAATATACATGATATTTTTTTCAACTTCGACTTTTGACTTTCTCTGGTGGGAGACTTTTTCGTTAATGCCCTACTGTAGATGTATCTATATAGACCCTATTCACGGCCCGCCCACGCACGCGCACTCAGCAAATTTCTCAGCAACTTCCTGGTGCTGACGTCAGCTTTGGAGGGTAAAATAACATAGAAATCGCTGGACTTAAAGCCAACAAATCGGTAAAGTAAATTATAATGCTTTGTGCCTTTTACTATCTTGTTTTCTTGATCATGCTAGCTGTTTTTTATACATTACTATTCGGAAATTGCATTAAATTTGCGATTTCTGTGTTAACTCTATGGGATATTAGTAGTTTTTCCCCTTCAACCGTGATGTCAGCACCAGGAAGTTGCGTAACGTGAATTCGGTCAATCAGAGAGGTCGTCTGTTAAATAATACAGTTATCTTCGATATGTCATCGTCATCCTCAGGAACGTCGTCAGAGGTGTGCCGGGCGTACGCGGAGGAACTGGCCCGCCGGGGCGTCAACCTGCTGCTCGTCAGCCAATCAGAGGAGGAGGGGGAGGAGGAGCTGTGGGCGGGGCTGTCCCAGCGCTACGGGGTGGAGGTGGAGGTGCTGAAGGTAGACTTCTCCCTGCTGGGACACGCCGCCTCCAAGGCCGTCCTGCTGGCCGTGAGGGACAAGGACGTCGGCCTGCTGGTCACCTGTCTGGAGCCCGCCCTGGACACTACCCAGGTCAGGCCGCAAACCCCCCAAAACGCCATGTTTCAAAAATCACATATTATATTGGGACATGGTCTGAAAATAATGTCAGTATTGGGATTACTTTTTGGCTTTAACCCCTGTGAGCATGTAGATCGGCTATTTTTACAATTTCTGCCTCTAATATTTGACAATTTGGCCAATGTTTAATTTGTATTAAAAAGTCCTTAAATCGACACTTTAGAAATGTGCAGATAGATACCCTCTATACACTTAAACTTTATGTTGGTTTGTTTACTGTTGAGTGAGAAAACAATGTTGCACATTAAGTTAATCATCTGGGGACTCCCTTGGGTCCCGACCTACAGGTTGAGAACCACTGATACTAGGGCCGTCACCAGGAATCATCCACGCAACCTGACAGCGTGTCGCGGGTTCGATTCCCGTCGAATACGTCTGCAAGGTCGTAAAAGGCTTTGTAAAATGCCTTAACGTAAAATGCTATAATAAGCATTACTGAAGACCAATTATAGGAACAGAAAGATTTTTTATTTGTATTTGTTAATACAGTTTGAACTTGTGAAACAGGACATTCTGCACTGTACTTTACTACTATTTTGATGTCCATAACTTTTGTACTTTTGCTCAAGTACGTGTTGAATATGGGCTTTCTACTTTTACTCTAGTAAAACATGTGAGTACTTCTTCTGAACACCTGAGGGTGCCACAGTCCACTGATGCTTTAAAGGGCCACTTCACCTCTGGTAGAACCAGATCTTATTTTATTGTTGTTTGGCACAGCTGAAATACTAAAATATCTCAAAACACAGATTGAATACAAAAAATTACTCAGGATTGTGTTGATTGTGTCCCAAACAACAATAAAATAAGATCTAGTTGTCCCAGAGGTGAAGTGGCCCTTTAAGAAATGCCCTGCTTTAGTCCAGCCTAGTTGGCATTATAAACACTGAATTTGAAAAAGCAATGCCTCTTTATTCCAAAACTATGGATGCATCGTTATTGAAATGGTGGCTCATATCCCAACATAAACACACCTGGAATGTATATACTTTTTTTTCAACGTAATTATTATTTATAAAATAAAATATTGTCTAAAACCAATATATTATTTTGATATCGGTTCCATGTTCCATGTAAGGCCAAAGTCAGCCGATACAGATACGATGACCGATTAATTGTCCATCCATTCATCCCTAGTGCGTTATAAATAAAAATTGCAACCGTAGGCACATCTTGTCTCCATACTTGTCAGGTTATTTTACGGTCTATGGGTCTGCCGCTGTGACATCATGCTCTGACATCACTGTGACGTCAGGGGAACCACACTAACATAATCCCTTTTATGCCCATTATGAAGATCCCTGATGTCATCAATATTAAGCCCATATCTAACAGGACTTCATATGAGAATGCCCATATATAAGCCCATATATGTGTGGCTGGTTCTACAGACAGGGATCTCCATGTATGGGCATAAAAGGGACTGTATGTATGATGTCAGATGTCATAGACGTCATAGGACTTTCACATAACGAATAACTGAGCAAGCATGTTTGGGCTCTCACAGCATATCTCCATATACAGTACATGGATCTCCATATATGGGTACCAGGGGTCTCCATATATGGGTAACTGGTCTGATATACATCACTGGTCAGATGTCATCACTGTTATTAACTCTTGACCTCCTCTCAGAACCTGGTGGACCAATCAGAGGAGGCGTTGTGGCGTGCGCTGGGTGCCAACATGGCGTGTGCCAGCCTGTTGGCGCGCTGTGTGCTGCCGGGCATGGTGGCGCGCCACAGAGGAGCCCTGGTCAACATCTCATCTGGAGCTCACCGCTGCCGCCCGGTGGCTGGGAGGGTGATGCTGGCTTCCACCTGTGTGAGGACACGAGCACACACACACACACGCACAGCGCACGCGCACACATTAAAGGAGACTTAAGTATGGAATCAAGTTTTCAGTCGTCACGTCACAACCATGACCCAAACTAGTGAAAATAGCAGATCTACAAGCTCACACTGCGTCGCCTCGCATAATTACCTACATAATAAGGTTAATGGTACCCCAACTACGCCCCAAAAAGCAGCTACACAGCAGGAAATAATGTTTAGAGTTTTTGGATGAATATATGATGTGGGTTTGACTGGAAAGGTCTTTGCACATTGTTGCAGTTTTTCGGCCCTATATTGGCGCAAATTGCGGAGCACGAAAATTGCACACTGCCGCCCGTTTCGTATTTATTTTCAGGTTAGAGGGTAGATTCTTTCCGATTTGTGCAACTGTCGCCACTGGGTCCCTTGCTCTCTCTCTCTCTCTCTCCCCTCTCTCTCTCCTTTGCCTGAAAAAAAGCAACAAAAAAACGCAGCAGTGTGCAACTAGCTTAAATTCCAGGATAGGTTCACTCACAAAGTGCCTAATTTGGAGGTACTGGAAAAAATGAGGTTTGGTGTAGAGGGGAAAAAGAGCAGACTAAGTACAGAGTGGAAGGTCAAGTTTATTAAGCATTGACGGTTCAAGTGGTTAAATATCTGAAAACACACATTGACATGAATCCAAAAATACACTGATGATTGTGCTGTCAAACAATGAAACTATATGGAATCTATTCCTTGGCCTGAAAACGTTGAAGACCCCTGGTTTAAACTAAATAAAAACATAAAGTAGTGAATATGTGTCTCATGTCCTCCAGGGTTTCATGGAACAGTTTTCATAAAGTAATACATCATAAAGTAGTGAATGTGTCTCTTCTCCAGGGCTACATGGAACAGTTCTCCAGAGCGTTGCATCATGAGTACGCTCCTCACGGCATCTTCATCCAGAGCCTGATCCCTTTCCAGGTACGCTGCTCACATGGTTAGTTACCATACCAGTAACTATAGTTACCTAACCCTAACCCTAACTGGTCACATGTTCTCCTTTAACTCTGAGAGTGTACACAAAGAACCAAATGGACCCGCACGGGTTAGGGTTAGGGTCGTTTCCATGTGTTCACTCAGAGTTACAGACCTGTAAGGGTCCATTTTGGTTCCATTCGTTAAATGTAATCCATGATACAGTGTGATAGTGTGTTACATGTAATCCCTCATCCAGATATCGTCCAGTGGATCTCTAGGATGGTTGGTGCCCACACCAGAGGTTTATGCCCGCCATGCCATCACTACCCTGGGCATCTCTCACCATACCACTGGCTACTGGCTCCACGCGCTACAGGTTAGCAATTCAATATTCAAAAAGGGGGTTTGTCAGTTAACACATTGAATGCCCAGAATTATTCAACGTTTAATTTGCTGGTGCCCAACCCGCCATTTTACCTACAGTACCTTCGAGGTACTGGCGAGAAAAGTAATCAGAGTAAAAGTAATCCAAGCATGTCCTGTTTATTTCGCGAAAATCTTTTCTTTCAGTCAGGACCGTTTTTTATCAATCCTAAGCCACAGCGTTTGTGTGAGGGCCGATAGAAGAGGCCGCCGTTTTGAACATAAAGTGATTTAAAAGCTAGATCAGGAGAAAACTGCATCTTTGTGCAGCAGCTAAACAGGGCAGTGAACGAGAAGACCGCGCTTCCCGGTCATGTGATCCCGCGGTGCATTTTGGGAAATGGAGTTTGTTTCATCACCGCGGTAGTACAGTACAGGTGCTACAGTACAGTATTGTTTACTGTACAACGCGGCAAACGCGTCGTTGGGCACACGTAGACATCAAAGAGATTGACGCGTTGCCACCTCGTGGGCACCCGCTGAGTTAAAATAAGCCCCTTCACCTATATACCAGTAAGGCTCCCTAATCGGGAGATAAGCGACCGTCAGGCCTGTAAGTGGCATTAAAAGCAACCTCATGGTGGCGCTAGAAAAGGGGCATGTGAGAAATCAGGGGCGGAGGTTTGGTTTGCCGTCCAAGGAGTGTGTGTGTGCATAGTTTGGCATAGATGAGGGTAACGGTGGCGGAGATATGAGAAGGACAAAAGTGTGACATGATGTGACATGTCGGACAGACATGTCACGTCACGTACATTCATTTAAACTCCCAACTCTGGTCCAGAGCATCAGCTGCACTGACGCTCTTGACAGGCGGCTTATTTTTATGGGGGTGAAGTTGCAACATTCTTGAATATTTAATTAATGCATTTGCGCTCACACATGTTGCATGCATGTTGTCAATCGCAGCAAGGAACCGCATTAGACCACGTCTGTCAACAGCATAACCAGCAAGACTCCCTAAATCAGGAGATAAGCGACCATCAGGTTGCATACACAAACTTTGAAAGGCAATGGTAGCCAATCAGGAGGGAATATGGGAAATGGGACATATCCATGTTGATGACATGACTGTAGAGATACTGTGTACAGCTTTGCGTGATTTTAGGGCAAAATCTGTAGGAGCAGTGTCCAAAAATGTGTTTTTCAGCCAGATCAGCCAGATGGTGGCGCTAGATGGGACAGATGCGTTTTGATGACATGACTGTAGAGATGGTGTGTACCGGTTCGCGTGATTTTCGGGCAAAATCTGTAGGAGCAGTGTCCAAAAATGTGTCTTGCAAGAATCGGCCTCATGGTGGCGCTAGAAGAGGGCCATATGAGAAATGAGGGGTTTTGGCAGCCAAGGAGTGTGTGTGCAAAGTTTGGCATGGATCGGGGCAACGGTGGCGGAGATATGTGTAGGGGAAAAGTGTGACGTGTGATGTGTGATGTGACTGACGGACTGACTGACAGACTGACTGACTGACAGCCGGTGGAGGTTTTGATAGTAACTGTGACATGACGGTCGCAATCAACAACAATACAACAAATGCATAGGAATATCAATCTAGAAAAACAATAACATAGGTAGACCACGCACCTAATCAGTAAAAAAAAAGAAAAAAGAAAACGTTCTAAAACCTAAAAATGCTAACTACTGTAGCTTCATGTATGGTCATTGAGGGAAGAGGAGTGTTACAGTAGTGCTATGGGTTTAGGTGGAGTCTGAAGAGGTGAGTCTTCAGACCACGGTGAAAGCTAGGGAGTGAGTCTGTAGTTCTAATGGAAGCTAGGGAGTGAGTCTGTAGTTCTAATGGAAGCTAGGGAGTGAGTCTGTAGTTCTAATGGAAGCTAGGGAGTGAGTATGTTGTTCTAATGGAATCTAGGGAGTGAGTCTGTAGTTCTAAGTGTGACAGGGAGTTTATTCCACAGTTTGGGGGCCAGGAGGGAGAAGAGTCTTGGACGAGTGGATTTTTGTCCTGGGGTTTTTAGCGAGGGTTCTGTCCCTGTGTTAGCTGACCTGATCTAATGATTATTACTACTATCTCAGGGCTCCAGTGATCATTACCGGTACATCCTGAGTTGAAAGAAACTATTTCTGGAGTATCTGGAGACGTCGTTTTTCGGGGCAGTCAATGGGTTAATGGCCGCTGGCGAGAGAATTCACTCAAACGTATAGATCTGCCACTCTTCTGTTTGAATCTTCTAGTATTCAAACAGCACGTGGTCACCGGTGACCACGCGCATTGTGTGCTGTCATGAATAAACTTCATGTTGGCATGGCACGCTGACTGTCAAGAACATGAAAACATGACGCTTCCTGCTGATAACCCTGAAATACGTCATCGCTGTGCATTCCAGAGTGTTTATTTCAGGGTTCCCACGGTCATGAAATTCCTGGAAATATTTTGAAATTAGAAAAATATTTTTCCAGTACTTGAAAAATTTTGGAATTGATCAAGGGTCCTGGAAGGTCCTGGAAAAATTAGCTGTGCACTGTCTTTGGTTATTGATTTTGTTAATACCTCTGAAATGACAAATGAGATATTGGCCAAATTGTCAAATATTAGAGGCAGAAATTGTGAAAATAGCAGATCTACATGCTCACAACGCCTCGCAACGCGAGGCGTTGTGAGCATGTAGATCGGCTATTTTCACCATGAAACCAGGGTGCCGGGGTCCCCAGTTAAAATATGATTATTTCTGGGGTCACGGCCTGAAAAGCTTGAGAACCGCTGTCTTTGGGCATTGCGCATAGGAGTAAGCGACTCGTTATTGAGCTGAATTAGTCCTGGAAATCGGGTTAAATATTCTGGAATCGGGTTAAATAAGTTTTGGAAATTAATTGGTAAAAATGTGTGGGAACCCTGTTATTTGTAATGATTATATTTTACATAATGTTTATAATTTACAGTATGGAATGTTGTGTTTATTCATAATAATTATATTTACATAATGTTTATGTTTTCCAGTATGGAGTGATGCAATTCATTCCAGAGTGGATTTGGCTGCTGGCGTCACGAATGGTCCTGATCTTAACATAAAGAAGAGCAGTCTTCACTTTCACCTGCGGATCAGCTTTCTTCTGACTACAGAAGACAACCATGACAACAGGACCATCACCCTATGTGACACATACATTCTTTAACTGCTGTAGTGGTTGTTCGTAAAGCTATGACACAGAAGTTAATAGTTCTTGAAGTTCTGGTAAACAGTTGATAGTTCCAGATTTTTCTGATGCACTGACGTACTTGAACAAACACACCTAAGATGTTTAGAATGTGTTCTGAGTCTGACATTTTAAGTTGTTATATTTAATTGTTACTTTGTTCTTTGGGTTTGTCGGATCCCGTCTGCTGATAAAGGTTTTCCCAAATTGTCCAACAGAGTGATAAAAGTCAGAAATAGAGTTTTCTTTTCTATAGATTACAAATGTATTGTGCGTGTTTGTTTTTTTAGGTTCTTGTTTAAGATGTGCTTTAGATCATTGGTTCTCAGCCTGTGGGTCATGACCCCCAGGGGTCCCCACATTATTTTGGGGGGTCCCCAGATGATTGACTTAATGTGCAACATTGTATTCTCGCTCAACAGTAAACAAACCAACATAAAGTGTATAGAGTATAAGTGTATAGAGAGTGTCTTCACATTTCTAAAATGACAATCGAAGGACTTTTTAATACCTCTAAAATGACAAATTAAACATTGGCCAAATAGTCAAATATTAGAGGCAGAAATTGTGAAAATAGCAGATCTGAGAGCATGTACATCTGCTATTTTCACACTAGAGCCGTGTTATACAAAATGTAATGCCTCAACTCTTATAGTCGGGGGATATCTTCAGAAATAGTGTCATATCCTGGAATAAATTCCTTACCAAAAAAATCCTTCACCAATGTGTTTGTAAAGGTGTCTAGTAACACATCTCACAAAGACTGAAATTCAGTTTCCCTAGGAGAATCCGTGACAGCTGCTGAAAGTTGGGATCCCATTAAATTAACTATACAGGATAAAACACACCAAAATAAATATGCTTTAAGTAGCATGTGAGGGGTCAAACTAGGTTTTTTTTTTATAACACGGTTCTGTTGTGAAAATAGCAGATCTACATGCTCACAATGCCTCGCAATGCTACCATGTAGATCTGCTATTTTCACAATTTCTGTCTCTAATATTTGACATTTTGTCCAATGTTTAATTTGTCATTTTAGAGGTATTAAAAGGTCCTTAAATTATCACTTTAGAAATGTGCAGATACCCTCTATAGTATACACTTAAACATTATGTTGGTTTGTTTACTGTTGAGTGAGAAAACACTGTTTTACATTAAGTTAATCATCTGGGGACCCCCCAAAATAACCCGCCACCCGAAAATTCCTGGACCCCCCCCCCCCCCGACCCACAGGTTGAGAACCACTGCTCTAAGCATACATTAAGAATGCATACTGTACTTGCACATTAACATTGTTTTCAGAAAATCTGTTTTCTATTTTTGTTGAACACAGAACAAGCTCTTTAAATGTGCTGAAACATGAGCCATTGTATAATATAGTGTATGTCGTCACTGTCGGGCAGAAACCTTGTATCTCCAAAGCACTGATTCATCATATGGCCATCGCACAGAAGTAGTGAAAACAGCCGATCTACAAGCACACAACACCTCGCGGTGCGAGGCGCTGTGTGCTTGTAGATCGGCTGTTTTCACTAGTTTAAATAATTTGTTAAATGATAAATACAAATCAAACGGTTTTGGACATACAAGGTTTCCACCCGACAGCGACGATATAGTGTATGTATTATTGTGAATCAGAGAGACAGTGTGTCATTGTAGAGGGTTGAAATGATATCTGATTCCATAAAGTAACAACAACATAATCTGATGGGTGTCTTGTATCACTGTGTGTTTGATGTTCCAATCAAGAGTCAATATGTTGTTCCTATAGTGTAGCAGATTGACTCACAGCCTCAGCTCAGCCTGATGGCCTCAAAAGTCTAGTATCTCCCTCAGTCCATAGGCATAGGGGGGACAATGGTAATTAACTGACATAAAGGATGTATTATCTAATGCAGGGGTTTTCAAAGTGGGTGACAGGGCACCCTGGGGTGCCGTGACGGCAGTCCAGGGGTGCCGCGAGATTATTTGATAATATTTGGAAGTTATTTGGACAATATTTAGTATAATTTTAAACTTGAAGTACAAAGTTATTTTCAGTCAGTTCTAATCAAAATGGCTATTGTTTTCAAAGTTTTCCTCGCAACATAATCACTAAAATATGGCATAAATATAAGGTGTTGGGAGTGGAAAGTATGAATATATTGTAGGGGTGCCTCGGATGAAAATAATATTCATAGGGGTGCCCTGAAAAAAAGATGTTTGGGAACCCCTGATCTAATGAGTTACAGGGAGCACCACAATGTGAACAGACCTGTTATCAAACATATAATTTTCCGAATGTCTGTCCGTCCGTCCGTCCGTCCGTCTGTCTGAGTGTCCGTCTGTAACAGTGTTTCTCCTCAGTGGCTGGAGCAATTGATCTGAAATCGCATCACCATTAGCATATGAACACACCTGACATAACTGTGAAGCCCGTTTGTCACTTTCACAAATCGTATGCTGTATATTAGCATTTTTATGCTGTATCTACTAGCTATTCTGCATCTAGCATGAGGCATATCTATTCTGCATCTAGCATGAGGCAACATGTTTAACCAGCTGTGTGTGTGTGTGTGTGTGTGTGTGTGTGTAGGCGGGTGGGCAGGCAGGCGGGTGGGCGGGGAGGGGGGTCGTTTGTCTTGCCCTGTTACAGATGTTGTCCAAAAATCATGCAGATCGGTACACAGTATCTCTATAGCCATTAAATTAAACGGGTATTTCTTACATTGATGCTCCTACATATTATCATGCAAGCACCAGTTAAAGTTACTTTCCATCCCTCATATACTGTGTGCACAGTGCACATCCCATAACCCACACACTACACATCATTTCGGAGCTCATATCTTTGAACGGGTAAGGGTTAGTTACATTATAATACAACAGAGTATAGGCCTACATCAATATTTTCATGGTAATATTGTGTTAAAGTCTGTTGTTAGTTCACCATAACCCTGACCCTAACTGTTTAGGTAAAGTCCAGTACACACGGTTTATGATTGAACCTGGTAAACTTCTGCTCTTCCAACAGGGAATTCTTATGATTCCCATGCATTGCTACGTGTCCTACCAGACAATTCCAGGAGGGGGCGAGATCCAACCACTGACACTGGATGACATTTTAATTGTTTGTAGTCAGGTGTAGGTGCTTATTTGGGCTTCCTTCCTAATGTTGTTTAAGCCATTGAAACCAGGAAAGCGTATGTGCCATTTTAGAGTTTAGCTACACAATATAGCACATTGGTTGGCTATTAAACAATAGCAGATCTACAAGCTCAAGTCTGCTTCTGGTGGTCTCTGGAACAAAATATTTATTGATAGGGGTCTGATACATATCATTGACATCAGAAACTCAACCACAGATATAGAAACGTTATGGCTTTCCCCCCAAGCAAACCTACCCAGCAACATTGTTTAGGTATATTAGACGTCTAATATACGTCTAAACTTATACTAGACGTCTAAGTTTATACGTATAAAAAATGGTCTACCAGAGGTATAGATATGCACGTTTTTTTAGACGTCTAAACTTAGACTAGACGTCTAATATACGTCTAATAGACGTCTAATAGACGTCTAAGTTTAAACCTGGGTCAAAAGTAGTGAAAAAATGCAGAGCATCAGAACAGAACTCAAGCACCAGAGGCATCAGTTTTTCACTACTTTTGACGGCCGTTAAGGTCAGTTTTTCACTACTTTTGCCGGCCGTTAAGGTCTAAATATAGACGTCTATCAGACGTCTAAATTTAGACCCAGGTATAAACTTAGACGTCTATTAGACGTATATTAGACAGACGTCTAGTCTAAGTTTAGACGTCTAAAAAAACGTGCATATCTATACCTCTGGTAGACCATTTTTTATACGTATAAACTTAGACGTCTAGTATAAGTTGTTTAGTGGGTAGGATTTAGAAGACATTTGTGGCTTTTCTTTTCCAGGACTGAGCCACATAATGCTCTTTTCAATAGGCCTCCAACAGACCTGTAGCAGGCCTCTCTTAATTCCCTGAATATAGCCAAACATGTTCTGCTTCAATCCTTTGTTTTATTTGTTTAATTGATTCATGGAGTGTGGTGGTAAATGGTACATAGATTGTGCATTACATTCACCCATTTACACACACCATGCAAGGCACCAACCTGCTCATCAGGAGCAGTTAGGGGTTCAGAGTCTTGCTCAAGGACTCTTCCACACTAACTCTGGGGGAGCCTGGGATCAAACAGCGAACCTTGTGGTTACCATTTGGCCGCTCTACCTCCTGAGCCACTGCTGCCTTGTGCTGGTGTGGTCAGACAGCATGCTGTGAAAGACAACATTGCAAAATGATGCAGGGGAAAAAAACATGTCATCTGTTCAGAAGGAGCTACAGTATTTGCTACTAATGCAAAGGTAGCCAGGGATCCCTTCCAATGTCTGGGTTTGATCCGGTCGGGTGATTGGTATGGCAACATGACTGGTGTCTTGCATGCGCATGAAGGCGCGCGTGCAAGACACCAGTCATGTTGCCATACCTTAGCTTTTTCTGAACTGACGCTACTGCTTTTTCCTCAGAGGTGGAAAGACTGGTGACGCGAGGTCAATGCAAAGGAGGGCAGAACCGTAAAAGTAAAGCTGATTCCCAACAGTTATGTGAGAAAGTGTTTCAAAGTGTCCAATAATGACAATATAACAACTACAAGAATAAACTACGAATACGATCAAAATGCATGGAATTACCCTTGATCCACGATGGATCCCCTGGCGCTCTGCAACCACCATCACACCTCAAACCTAAACGTTTGCTCACATCTGATCAAAGTTAGAAACCTTTGCATGAAACTATTCTAACCCTGTATTCATTGTTCAGATCAGGGGCGTCAATTGGGTATGGTAGGTATGGTAGGCCTAGGTATGCAGCTGCCATACCCTGGGTCCAGGAGGAAAAGTTACTTTTAAATATAAATCCATGAATTGAATGTGTCTTTGTCTATCTGTGCTGGTTATTATGTTGTTAAATTACAGTAAAATAACTACAAATGCACAATGTTACAAAATAGTCACTTTCACAAGGTATTATAATTATATTCTCCACACTTTTATTCTCCCCATTTTGAGAAAATTGTATATTCCTAGGTTCCGCAGGTCAGCTGCACAGGTGCAATGCACTTGAACAACCTTTCCAGGCTGCCATATCCAGCACAAGAAACCATAGAAATGCGGGGAAAAAAATGTAATGTTCTTTTTAAAATTAATGTATCATGCCTGTTGCTAAGGTATGGCAACATGACTGGTGTCTTGCACGTGCGCGTGCAAGACACCAGTCATGTTGCCATACCTTAGCTTTTTCTGAACTGACGCCACTGGTTCAGATCCCCATTAGCCAGGGGCGGGCTGGCCATCTGGCATACAGGGCATTTGCCCGGTGGGCTGGTAGGCTAGGGGGCTGGGGGGGCTGGTGAAAAAAAAAAAAAAAAAGAATGTTGGTTGTTTTCCGTTGGGTGCGGAGTATAGAGTGCAGAGTCTGCGTGCAGAGTCTCAGTTTGGTGTCTGTGTCATGCTCTAGTATATAACATACAGTAGCCTATAGCCTACTGCATATTGAGCAATCAAATACAACTTGTTTGTCCAATTCTCAGATCAATATGCTTATTTTACATTCATTAGCTAACTAGCTAAAGTTCTGACACATTTTGGCACTAATCATGTTCATACTCCGCTTGTTGGTGGTGAGAACTGTACTCTAACTTATACAATTCATTGATTGTGTAGTTATCATTTATGTTGTTTGTAAAACTTGTAGTATTAAACACGGTGTATTTATATGTGCCGCCCTTGATCGGTAGAGTATCTTCGTGCGCGCTGGTTGTGGGGGCTGGTCTGGCCAAGATGCCAGGGCTGAATTTTAGTCCCAGTCCGTCCCTGCCATTAGCTGCCATCAAAGTAGCAGCTACACTTCCTGGGGTGCAACATAGAACTCACTGGACAAGTTTCAGGAGTACCGATCATACCGGTGCACCAACCAACAGTCAACAAACCCCAGTGCACGCAATGGGAAAAAACGCTGATCAGACCGCTTGCTTGCTCAGCCCAGTGTGTTCCATTTAAAGGATGTCAGGCCCTTCGTTAATCACTCATCATGTACATATTAATCTGTTTAGACTCTCAATTTCTTTTTTTTTCCATTGCTCAATCGGCATATCTTAGATTTTCTCATCAAGTTCAAGTTGTTGTGTTTGTATCCTTGGCAGTTCTGTGAGAAGCATTTTTCTCGTCTAGTAAATTAAATCACGTGTATCTTGTAGTGTATCCATCCATTGTTCTACAGGTGTGTTTTAGAGAATACCTGTTGCCTTGCCAAAAACAAAGGTTACGCTGGTACAACTTGATCTCCTGTCCTCAAGTAACTCTGTCTTTATAGAATGCAGCATCTCTATGATGTACGATACAATACGCACCCACTCACCTTTGCAGATGTTACAGCTAAGTGGGTCTTTAGTGACATAAGCACTGCTTGTATTGATAAGACTCAATTCATTATTAAAATCCCAAACATAGAGTAGTTAACCGTTTTGTCACATTTTTGTTTAATTGCGACCGACTTGATTGCGATTGAGTCAGTCAGTCAGTCAGTCAGTCAGTACGTACACTATTTTGGTTGTTCCGGTTGTTGTTTGAAAATAGCTCACATTGTGACGCGTTCCGCTTGTAGATCTGCTTACTATTTCCACTGTGGTGAAAAGGGTTTGAAAATACCTGTATATGAAAATCTTTCAACATGGAAATGATGATGCAAAAAATAATCATGTGTATCTGAAATAATTGCCATTAGGACATGTATGTAATGTAATACTTTTGACAGGCCTAGTTCTGAATGGTTGATAAAAAATCCTTTTCACTGTTAATTCTATCTGGAATGTATATAGCTTATATGGGGGGGGGGGGGGGGGGGGGGTCCCCAGATGATTATCTTTAATGTACAACATTGTTTTCTCACTCAACAGTGAACAAACCAACATACAGCATAAGTGTATACAATTGAATGCCTTTTGTTTTAAGACCTTTCTATAATACCAAGTTGGCCTAATTGTAAAATATTACGAAACAAAGGCAAATATTGTGAATATAGCCAATCAAGCTTACAACAAGCTCACAACGCCTCACAATGCATGTGTTGATCTTAGCTTTCAAGGTCACAACGATTTACAACCTCACAACGATTTACAACCTCATAACGCCTCGCCAAAATAGCAGATCTTCAAGCTCGAGCTTATCAGCTATATTTGGTGAATGTTCTCACGAGAATAGAGGGTATGCGCGTGACATCACTGTTGCTGGAAATTAAGTGGGAACGCCTACTGAGTGGCAAAAAACACATTTCTGCCATTGACAGCCTATACATCCAAACAGAAATGTCCTTTCTGATTGTATTAAACAAAGTTAAACTCACCAATATTGCGGCTGTACTGAAAGCTGCAATATCTGCAAAGTTTTTGTTTCATAAAAATCCACCATAGACATGTTATGAGCTACTTTCTGTCAAGACATTCTGTGTGGGGGATTATTTTTCCAAGTGTCAGAGTTTGGAAGCGCTCGTTTCCAACAACAGAACATCCTGCTGCCTCCTGCATTATGTGCAATTTAGAAACAGGTGGTATCCAGGACCGTTGAGTGATTTGCATCTAGCACTTCCAAACTCCAATGCTCCATGCTGCTCAATGTTTTGCCACTCAGTCTAGATTAGGGGGTTGGGTCCCAGTGGACGTGCATACCCTCTATAGAGATGTTGGGGTTAAACGTCAAGTATAAAAGTTATTCCCAATCTGTAGTCCTAATAAAGGAAACAGATATTCTCTCAAATTATCCTCGTCACATTAAAGGAGTAGTTCAACCCAAAAATGACTTTGTTTCTATTGATTACTTAAAAGAAAAATGATTATAGTACATTTACCCCCATTGATTCCTGATGGGGACCCAAACGGATTTGTGGGATCATTTATTGTAATCAAATTATTGTCTTAGGAATGCAACAAAAAATATTTTTGTTTATTGAACTCAAGTCTCCATGGCGTGAGTAATCAATAGAAAAAAATAGTCATTTTGGAAGTGAACTACTCCTTTAACTTTATCTACCGGGCAAGATTGACATATTTCACACAAATGTTAGGTAGTGTAAAATAACAGTGTATTTCAGGGACGTGTTGTGGATGAAAAGGTTTATTTACAGGAGATAAAACATGTTTTAGAACCTCTCCGGCCTATTGAGTCAGTCAGCAGCAGCAGCAACACAGAGCGTCACAGACAGTGTAAGATTCATTGAAGGATCTTTGATAAGGAAACAGACTTCTCTGTCTCTGTCTCTCTCTGTCTGTCTGTCTGTCTGTCTATCTCTGTGTGTGTCTGTTCACATCCAACACTTACTGTCCGGCCTTCAACTCTGCAGCTTCTGAAGACACGACAGTCTGTTGGTGAGTTCTCTATTAAGAACTATTCTACAAAATGTCTTCTAAATCCTTCTAAGGTTATGTTTCTTATCCTCAGTGGTTCTCAAACTTAGGTTCGAAAATATTGCAAATCTACAAAATCACGTGTATCATTGCGACACGTTGAGAGCTTGTAGATCTGCGATTTTTTTGAATATCCAAAAATATAATATTGATTGGTTGATTGATTGATTGATTGATTGATTGATTGATTGAATACTTTATTATCAGTTCTCATAAGAAAAGCACAGGACAGTACAGTTCAGGTACAGAAGTTGTAATCTGGCTCGCCATCGTAAAAGAAAAGGTCCTTTTCACTTAACTGGAGCTCAGTTAGTCTGTTCTTGAGAGATGTATTTTAATTTGGCCACGGACCCCCATCACAAAATCTTTAGTTCCAGGGACCACCCAGAAGTTTGAGTTACAAATGTTCGCGTTGAAAATACATATATTCAAAGATTTGCACACATTTTCACGACTTTTTCAAAAATAGCAGAAACACCTAAATGGGTTAAAAGCGATTTAAAAGAGGACACTGACTCTGCTAGCCTAAGATCCAAGTGCGGGGCGTTCCAGAGCAGAGGTGCCCTGGCCGCAAAAGCCCTGTCCCCCCAGGTGACACAAGAGGTGTCCGTTATCTCTATCACGTCCGGTGGGAATGAGGCTGGGGGGACCCCCTGGAACCCCCTCAAGGACCCCTGGGAGGTCCCTGGACCCCACGTTGAGAACCACAGATCTGACTAGAGTTTACACAGACAGAGCGTTCCCTGAAACACTAAACAACCTGACAACATTGGCTGTTCATGAGAAAGTTCTGCGTGCCTCGTTGGGGCAGGGGCGTCAACATGCGGCTGCCATACCCTGGGTCCAGGGGGGAAAATAAAAGTTACTTTTAAATATAAATCCATGAATCCATGAATGTCTCTTTGTCTATCTGTGCTGGTTATTATGTTGTTAAATTACAGTAAAATAACTACAAATGTGACATTTAAAGCTATACTTTGTAAGTTGCTCAACTAGTGGTCAGTAGTGGTACAGCAAACCGCGGTCCCGTTTTTCGCCGCGGACCGGGCCTTCAGACCACCGCGTCCACCTCGCCCGCCTCGCAACGCATCCGTAGAGGTCTCTCGTGTCCCTCTGCGGACCGGCGTTGGGGAGTTACAGTCTAGACTCCTAGACCAGCGTAAACAACACTGCTGTTGAATCAAGACTTCCTGAAGATCCGCTGTGATTGGCCGGCAGTGTATGATCTGGGCTGTGATTGGCCGGTATGGAGACACGTGTACAGAATGATGTCAGATGACGTAATTTTGCTGGGAAAAACAGTCCCGGTCACGGCCACACAGGCTCAGTAGAACACATATAAGGAAAAGGCTTTTGGTGCTGAAATTAACAAGAGTGGGTGTTCTAAAACTTAAGCGATTTAATAGTTAGGCCAATTTTAAGATTTGTTTTATTAAAAAAGTTCTATAGCTTTAACAAAATGGTCACTTCAACAAGGTTTTATAATTATATTCTCCACACTTGTATTCTCCCCATCTTGACAGAATGGTATATTCCCAGGTTCTGCAGGTCAGCTGCACAGGTGCAATTCATTATTGTTAATTGTGGCGCGTTTACTAACATGCCAATTACTGCATTTGAACAACCGTTCCAGGCTGCCATATCCAGCCCAAAATTAAATGTACTTCGTAAAATAAATATACAGTATCATGCCTGTTGAACGCGCGCGAATGCAGGACACCAGTCATGTTGCCATACCTTAGCTTTTTCTGAACTGACACCACTGTGTTGGGGGGGGGGGGGGGCATACATGGAATAAGAATAAAAACAAATACATTCACAGTGCAACATTGCACTTTCAGAATACATACAAAACAATATAATTAAAAATATATTACATAACCCTTAAAATAAGAAAACAGTATATAAATCATGGGGTGGAGTGAGCAATGTTAAATGAATAAATAGGCTTTTAACTTGGACTTAAAAACACACGCACATGCTCGCACACATCAACACACACGCACACATGCGCGCGCGTGCACGTGCGCTTGGGTCCAGACTGCTGATCTTAGGTGCCGGCTACATGAAGCTGGATATTTCTGAATCTAGACATTTTTTGGTGCTGTTGGGGCTTGCAGCCACACGAAGCTGGATATTTCGGCCGCGAAACTGGATATATTTGAATCCGGATAAATAAGTGGAGAGATTGAAAAATATCCGATTCACTGGATCCGTGTAGACAGGGAACCCGGATATCTCTGACGACTTTACTGTGTGTGTGCTTGTTAGACCTAGATATCTTTGTCGTGTGGACCTAGATATTTTTCTACAGGTATGTGGATATCTGAAAAACCGGGATATATGAAAAATCCAGCTCCGTGTAGCCATGGCCTCAATCTGACCAACATAGTTTCTGACCGAGAGATCTGATCTCCCTCTCTCTCTCACACACACACACACACACACACACACACACACACACACACACACCTTATCCTGACCTGTAGTGTGTGATAATGTAGCCGTGGCCGGGAGGTGAACCCGGGTCCCCCATATCCCAGGCATGTGCGCTAACCAGTCAGCTAAAGAGCCAACGCACACACCATATACGGTGACCTATACTACATGATTTCAATGCCTCGATTGTCTGCTAGTGAAAGGCCACCTTAAGTCACTGTCACCATTGCTCTGTACCAGCACAAAATAGGCCTGGGTTTGAAGGCCGGATAGAGGCCTGAAAATCTAGTGTTTACATTTACCAATGAGTGACTTTAGCAGTCGGTGTGCAAAACAAAGACCTGATAAAAGTCACTGAGTTCTTCATTCTTCAGGCAGATCAGAACAACAACCCAAACACCTTCCTCAGCTTTTTTATGTCAGAGGTGAAGACCTTGGTTCCCAGAACACACCCACCCACACACGCACGCACGCACACACACACGCACACACAGTTTAGAGTTTAGAGTTTAGGCATTTAGCAGACGCTTTTAATCCAAAGCGACTTACTGTACAATAAGCAAGGGTAATACATCACTATAATAAGCAAGATAATATGCCAGTACATTAACAACAATATAACAAATGCATAGGAATGTCAATCTAGAAAAAACAATAACACACACACACACACACACACACACACACACACACACACACACACACACACACACACACACACACACACACACACACACACACACACACACACACACATTTTAATGACTCTAAGACCTTTTCAATAGGATGAGTAAAGTAAAGAAAAATACCATCAGGCTGCATCAAAAGGACCCCTTAGTTGAGAGAGAGATGAAGCAGGGACCCCCACAAGCTTTTCAGAGATTCCATATAGTTTCATTGTTTGACAGCAAAATCATCATTGTATTTTGGATTCATTCAGATATTTATCCACTTGAACCATCAATACTTATAGTTCACCTTGCTTGCACTCTGTACTTGGTCTGCTCTTTTTTCCCCCCTCCACAATAAACCTCTTTTCCGAAAATAGCTGATCTACAAGCTCACAACGCCTCGCAGCGTGAGGCGCTGTGAGCTTGTAGATCTGCTATTTTTGGCTATAAGTTCTCTGAATATGGACGCTGGGTTTCAAGTGGTTAATATAAAAAAGGTTGAGAACCACTGCTCTCATTCTACGGTCATTGTGTTTCTATAGACATGGGTGAATGGGATCTGCTGGGTCGTCTGCTGGACAAGGTCCAGACTCATTCTACGGTCATCGGGAAGGTCTGGCTCACCGTTCTGTTTGTGTTCCGTATCCTGGTTCTGGGAGCCGGGGCTGAGAAGGTAGGTTTTGACTTTCTTTTTATGTTAAATGTAAATACTTCAAATCTATGTTAAATACATCTTATATTATTACCACTGCATTTAGACATGAGGTTGATTCTAAAACACAGTTAAAGGAACAAAGGTGATGCACACATCCAAGTGCTGGTGCTGGGCTCAGGTCCACATAGGATTAAAAAGAATGGAAGTCCGCACAACAGCTGATGCTCCACAGTGTTTATTAGCTTTAAAAGTTAAAAAAGTTTAGCAGGCTCTCTCTGTCTCTATAGCTTAGGGTTAGATTTTATAAACCTAAATCCTTCTTCTAAATCAGTGGTTCACAAACTTTTTCATGTCAAGGATATGACATATCCTTGACATGAAAAAGTTTGTATAGCTTGTATATAATTATGCTATTAAAATATAGCTTGAGCTTGTATATAATTATGCTATTTTTCAATAGTTAAAACATTCAATAGTTCAACGCCTAAATGGGTTAAATTAAAAGGTTAGCAGTTAGACTTTGTCTCTCAATTCAATTCAATTCAATAGTCTTTATTGGCATGACATTTTGTCAAAGCACAAAGACAATAAACAACAAATAACATAATACAAATCAATGAAATTACAGTGCATAAACAAAGGAGACAGTACGGTACAGTAAAACATGGTATACAGTATAATGTGTCCTACTGGAATTGACATATTTTGCAGCTAAAACTGCACATTCTTTCTGTTCTCCCAAAAGGAGTGTCAATTTCTCCCTTTCTGTCATAGTTCTGAATTCTGGGCAAATTATGTCCATTTTTGGGAAGAACTCCTCCCTAATGTTTGTGTTTTTTTTACATTGTGTCTCTATCGCCAAACCACTCAGTCTGTACATTGTCTTTCTCAGGTTTTTTATTGCGACCGTTAGGTCGCAAGTTACAATGAAAAGCTCTACCGGCTGTCTGTCAGTCTGTCAGTTTGTCCGTCATGTCACGTCACACTTTTCCCCTACTCATATCTCCGGCACCATTGCCCCTATCCATGCCACACTTTGCATACACACGGTTGCCTTCTAAAGTTTGTGTATGCGACATGACTGTCGCTTGTCTCCCGATTAGGGAGTCTTACAGTTATTGTGCTTAGGTAATATGCCACAGTATACTGTCAAATCTCTCTCTCTCTCTCTCTCTCTCTCTCTCTCTCTCTCTCTCTCTCTCTCTCTCTCTCTCTCTCTCTCTCTAGGTGTGGGGAGACGAGCAGTCAGACTTTGTGTGCAACACGCAGCAGCCTGGCTGTGAGAACGTGTGCTACGACCGAGCCTTCCCCATCTCCCACGTGCGCTTCTGGACGCTGCAGATCCTGTCGGTGGCCACGCCCACCCTGGTGTACCTGGGCCACGTCATGCACGTCATCCACCAAGAGAAGAGGATGAGGAGGAAGATGAAGCAGCAGCAGGTAGGTAGGGGTGTAACCATACGGTAGGGCAGGGTTGTCACACCAAATCCTGGGCCCTGGGTACAAGGATTCACTGCGGGCCCCCCATGAATGTTCTTCATAGGGGGAGGGGGTTTAACCCATTTAGACTTGGAACACATTATTATGCATTATTTTGTGCTTTATTGAAAAATATAGCAGATATACAAGCTCACAGTGTGGCACCGAGTGCCGCACTGTGACCTTGTAGATCTGCTATTTTTGAAAAATCTTGAAAAGTTGTGCAAGTCTTTGAATATGTTTTACATAACTCGATAAATGTCTTCTAAATACAAAAATATATATATTCAAAGATTTGCACACACTTTCATGACTTTTCAAAAATTGCAGATCTACAAGCTTGCAGCGCGGCAGCGAGGCCCCTCCACCTTGGGCCCTAGTAACTCACTCAAATAAAAAAAGAGGGGTTTAATTACTTTTTTTTTTACTAATTCCATTCCATATAGCTACTCTTGGTCTATCGATAAATGTGCCAGCCCCATGGCCTCCTCTAAGTAACAAGAAATCTTTAAAAAAAATCTTAAGAAATAAAACGTCATTGACCAATCATCAAGGATGATGATACACGAAAGAAGATGATGATACACGAAAGAAGAAGACAGTGTTTACTTATTTATATCCATAATAATAGATTTTCCCTTAAAAACATGCACTATTGACACGTTTCACACAGATTTAATCTTTGCTAAATAGTTACTATTATGGATTTTAAATCATTGAATCAAATCTTATCGTATCGCCATGAATGAACCAATATCGTCCATGTATCGTATCGTCACCCATGTATCGTGATGCATATTGTATCGTTGTTGAATGTATGGTTACACCCCTAGCAGCAGGACCAGATGAAGATGAAGCAGCAGCAGGCCATGGACGACCACACCAACATACTCCTGCGTTGTGGATACAAGGTTCCTATGAGTCCTGTTCTAATGTTGTTATGATAGGCTATTGTAAATTTGTACGTTTTTTTATTTTTTGATTGATTGACTTCCTTTTAGCATGTGAAAACACGTGCAGACAAATAGCCAAATGGTCAGGGGATATCTTCAGAAATAGTGTCAAATCCTGGAATAAATTCCTTACCAAAACATTTCATCGCTAATGTGTTTGTAAAGGTGTCTAGTAACACATCTCACAAAGACTGAAATTCAGTTTCCCTAGGCCTAGGACAATCCTTGACAGCTGCTGAAAGTTGGAGTCCCATTATTAAATTAACTATAGGCCTACAGGATAAAACACAGCAAAATAAATGCTTTAAGTAGCATGTGAGGGGTCAAACTAGGGGGTTTTCAATGATTCTGAATCCATTGCAAGCATTTGTTTTGCACGAAACAAATTATTGCAATTTTTTGGACAATGTTCTGCCCCAGAATAATGGATTTAGATTATCGCGATAATATCAAAAATCGCGATTTCTTTTGTCCCAATAATCGTGATATATGAAACTTTCATATCGTCCCATCCCTAATAGATACTTGGGTACCTCATTGTTCACCGTTCTGTGAACCATACACATTTTCTCGTGCGATACTCTCTCCTCGACTCAAAGCCACTTTAGGCTACACGAGAATGTGCAGGGAGAAGATGGGTTCTGGGATGGAGTCTAAGGATTCATCTAATCATTTTGTTTGGTCTGTAACTTTGTTTTGAGGACATTAGGGGTGCATGGAGTACCGGGAATTGCAGGCATAGTGGAAATGACATTGAACTAGTGCTGACGATAGCATTTTCATAGTTAGAATGACATATAACTAGTAATGATGCTAGTATTTTAATAGTTGAAATGACTTTGAACTAGTGCTGACGCTAGTATTTCTTAGGGCTCCTCAACTGAGTAGCAAGGAATTTCATTTTTTGATTTACTTCCGCTATGAGTTTCAGTGCCATATTCTCTCCTGATAATGTGTTGTCTAATATCCACCCCAAATAAGTGACGGCCTCCCTGTTTGGAGGTACTCCAGGCTTTGTAGGTACAGAGGTGCCATACCATTGGCTGCTTTGAAGGTCAGCATCAGTGTTTTGTATTCAGTGCGGGCCGCAACCGGGAGCCAGTGGAGGGAGTGGAGAAGGAGGAAGACATGTGAGAATTTTGGTTGGTTGAAGATCAGTCGTGCCGCGACATTTTGGATCAGTTGGAGAGGTTTAAGTGCACATGCTGGGAGGCCAGTGAGGAGAGAGTTACAATAGTCAAGTTTTGATATGACAGATGTCTGGATGAGGAGCTGGGCTGACTCCTGGCTGAGGAAGGGTCTGATTCTACGGATGTTATAGAGTGTGAACCAACAGGACCGGGTGACTGATGCAATGTGTGCCTTGAATGATAGCTGGCTGTCCAGTAATACACCAAGGTTTCTAGCAGTTGGAACCGAAGTCACCAATGCGTTATCTATGGAAATAGTGAGATCTTGCATGGGGCAAGACTTATCTGGGAAGAAGAGAAAATAAAAGTGGGCTGAGTATGCTCCCTTGTGGGACTCCGCAGGAGAGTGCAGGGCTGAGGACAATGTTCCATGTCTACTAACTGTTGTCTCTCCCTTCTCTATAATGTTGTTATGATGTATGTTCCTAAGTACAGGTCTAATGTAGGTTATTGCGACCGTAGGTCGCAGTTTAGTATCAAAACCTCCACCGGCCGTCCGTCGGTCGGTCGGTCGGTCACACGTCACACGTCACACCTTTGCCCTGCTCATATCTCCGCATCAGTATGACATCACACCACATGTGTACACAAACCTTTGTGTACGTTGCTGTGGCAACAGTCTGTTGTTGCTGGTCTGTTAGTGTACGTTAGCAACCACCTTAGCAACCATGGTTTTACCCTAGCAACCAACTGTTTACCCTAGCAACCAACTGTTTACCATAGCAACCATGTTTTTTTTACCCTAGCAACCAACTGTTTACCATAGCAACCATTTTTTTACCCTAGCAACCAACTGTTTACCATAGCAACCATGTTTTTTTTTACCTTAGCAACCAACTGTTTACCATAGCAACCATGTTTTTTACCCTACATCCCTCCATATATGGAGATAACCGACGAATCTCACTAAGTCTGACCTCACAAGCCCCATATTTGGACACGAACAACATATAACTCCATATATAGAGACATAGCTGCTGACATCAGTATGACATCACACTGCTGACATCAGTATGACATCACACCGTACACAAATGACCCTTATATAAGACCGGCATTATCTACCGACAGATTGTGGAGATAAGCGACCAACGGTCGCTTATCTCCCGATTAGGGAGTCTTACTGGTATAATAACGTAGGTTATCCTTTGTAGGTTCCTAAGTACAGCTCTGACGAGGGAAAGATCAGCCTGAAGGGACGTCTGCTGCGTTCCTACGCCTTGCACGTCCTCGCAAAGATCCTACTGGAGGTATTTATAGATCTACTATCTGATCTATAGACCAGGGGTTTTCAAAGAGGGTGCCGCGATATTTGGACACTTGAAAAAATATTTAGTATAATTTTAAACTTGAAGTACAAAGTTATTTTCAGTCAGTTCTAACCAAAATGTTAGAACTGACTGGTAAAGCAAAAGCCCTGCTTCATCATACAAGACTGTCGCACAAAACTACAAGCACACAACGCCTCACGATGCGAGGCGTTTTGTGCTTGTAGATCTGCTGTTTTCACTAGTTTAGTACATTTTTTAGATGATAAATACAAAATGAACGGTTTTGGACATACAAGGTTTCCACCCGACAACAACAATATGTGCTATAAAATAAGGTGCTGGGAGTGAAATTATAATGTAGGGGTGCCTCGGATTTAAAACATATATATTTATGGGGTGCCCTGAGACAAAAAAGTTTGGGAACCCCTGCCTTAGAGGAGTTGTGTGGACATTAAAAAAAAGGTTCCCCCTCTTCTGTGTTGCCTAGAACTGGAGGATTGATTTTGGGGTTTGTATTGCAAATCACAATGTGATGACATCACACTGTTGTACTTTACAATAGAAACCCCAAAATCAATCCTCCAGTTCTAGGCAACACAGAAGAGGGGGAACTTTTTTTTTAATTATTTCCACACAACTCCTCTAAGGGATATTAATGTCATAGTTCAGTTTTGAAAATGGGTGGTCTTCCCCTTGAACCTACTTTACCACTGATCTATAGATCCTACTGGAGGTATTTATAGGTCTACTATCTGATATATGGACCATTACACTCTGCACGTCCTGGCTAAGATCCTACTGGAGGTAGGCCTACTGGACCACTGAAATCAGCAGTGAATTATAAACATCTCCATGTGACCGCTCCGCTCTATAACAGACCGCTGTCTAATCAACGGCTCAGAGCACCTGCTGCACTCAGGCTGCACTGCGTGGATTTAGTGCCGTATCCAACATGTGTCAGCCATGTAAACAAACACACAGTGTCATTTACAACTACTCAAGAGTGTTTTGAAAAATGTTTAAGGCGAGAAATAGACGACGCAGTATATCAGAACATGGATTCGTTTGATCAGCACAGCAAGGAAATACTTTTTAGCTTTGAGTCAAATTATACATTTTATTGAGTAGCCGTCTAATAAGCGGGATAACATCTGGCTGCACGGTCGTTATCTAGAAATAAAGTCTCTTCAGGCTGATCAGGGACTTTATTTCTCGATAACGACCGACCGCGCAGCCAGATGTTAACCCTTACATATGATTATAATATTTTATATAATGTTTAAGGTAGGATTCATCACAGGACAGTATATTATAATATTATTATATGATATGCTTATTACAGGTAGGATTCGTGGTAGGACAGTATTATTATAATATTATAATATGTTTATAACATGTAGGATTCATCGTAGGACAGTACTATTATAATATTATAATATGTTTATTACAGGTAGGATTCATGGTAGGACAGTACTATTATAATATGTTTATTACAGGTAGGATTCATCGTAGGACAATAATATTATATTATAATATGTTTATAACAGGTAGGATTCATCGTAGGACAGTACTATTATAATATTATAATATGTTTATTACAGGTAGGATTCATCGTAGGACAGTACTATTATAATATTATAATATGTTTATTACAGGTAGGATTCATCGTAGGACAGTACTATTATAATATTATAATATGTTTATTACAGGTAGGATTCATCGTAGGACAGTACTATTATAATATTATAATATGTTTATTACAGGTAGGATTCATCGTAGGACAGTACTATTATAATATTATAATATGTTTATTACAGGTAGGATTCATCGTAGGACAGTACTATTATAATATTATAATATGTTTATAACAGGTAGGATTCATCGTAGGACAGTACTATAATATTATAATATATTTATAACAGGTAGGATTCATCGTAGGACAGTACTATTATAATATTATAATATGTTTATTACAGGTAGGATTCATCGTAGGACAGTACTATTATAATATTATAATATGTTTATTACAGGTAGGATTCATCGTAGGACAGTACTATTATAATATTATAATATGTTTATTACAGGTAGGATTCATCGTAGGACAGTACTATTATAATATTATAATATGTTTATTACAGGTAGGATTCATCGTAGGACAGTACTATTATAATATTATAATATGTTTATTACAGGTAGGATTCATCGTAGGACAGTACTATTATAATATTATAATATGTTTATAACAGGTAGGATTCATCGTAGGACAGTACTATAATATTATAATATATTTATAACAGGTAGGATCCATTGTAGGACAGTACTATAATATTATAATATTATAATATATTTATAACAGGTAGGATTCATCGTAGGACAGTACTATAATATTATAATATTATAATATATTTATAACAGGTAGGATTCATCGTAGGACAGTACTATTATAATATTATAATATGTTTATTACAGGTAGGATTCATCGTAGGACAGTACTATTATAATATTATAATATGTTTATTACAGGTAGGATTCATCGTAGGACAGTACTATTATAATATTATAATATGTTTATTACAGGTAGGATTCATCGTAGGACAGTACTATTATAATATTATAATATGTTTATTACAGGTAGGATTCATCGTAGGACAGTACTATTATAATATTATAATATGTTTATTACAGGTAGGATTCATCGTAGGACAGTACTATTATAATATTATAATATGTTTATAACAGGTAGGATTCATCGTAGGACAGTACTATAATATTATAATATATTTATAACAGGTAGGATCCATTGTAGGACAGTACTATAATATTATAATATTATAATATATTTATAACAGGTAGGATTCATCGTAGGACAGTACTATAATATTATAATATTATAATATATTTATAACAGGTAGGATTCATCGTAGGACAGTACTTGCTGTTTGGATTCACTCTCCAACATCGCTACATCTGTGACCACTCCCCCTGTCCTCACCAGGTGGACTGTTTCCTGTCCAGGTGGGTACACTTCCTGTCTGGGTGGGTACACTTCCTGTCTGGGTGGGTACACTTCCTGTCTGGGTGGGTAAACTAAATGACTGATCAAATTACATGAATTACACATATTTAAATGATTGATCACACGATTACATTAATTACACACATTTCAAATCAAGGACATTTACTCTATGATTCTAGTTAGTTTTAGTACAGTTTATAGATACAGTACAGTTTCATTTGGTCATAGTTTTTTGTTAAGCCATTTTATTTATTTATATTTTTTAACTCTAATAACATTAATTGTGCTTTCAGAACTACAGAGAAGTCAGGTTCTAATGACATTGTGTCTTAAAACCTACAGAGAAGTCAGTGTTCATCTGGTTGTAATGACATTGTGTTCCCAGGCCTACAGAGAACGGTGTTCATCTGGTTGTAATGTTGTTCTCAGGTGTTTATCTGGTTCTAATGTGTTCTCAGGCCTACAGAGAAGTCAGTGTTCATCTGGTTCATGCTGGTGGCAGCGGGTGTGTCTCTCCTCCTCAGCGGGGCGGAGCTCTGCTACCTCAGTGTGCGCGCCGTCAGGCTCTGCTCCGCCCAGAGACAGGTAAGGTGCGTCCCCGTAAGTCACATCTGCCCATGAGAGATCGTGCTGCATCTTGGGAATGGGCTTATTGTGTCTAAAAAGACATATTTACTAAATTATTTAGCAATGCACTTGCATGCATGCATGCCCCCAACCTGGGGGTTAAGGAAGGCCCTCTTACATCTAACAACTTTGAAAAGATTTTGGAAATATTTGGAACAATTTCTAAAAGACTACCCTCTCACACTATAAGATTTGAAAAAGACTTTCCAAAGATTTCAGTTGTTAGATGTGAGATGCCTCTAAAGATTCTATAATGACTGGTTCAAGATGTCCTTTTATTTGCTGAAATAGGCCTATTATAGCCATGTGTTCTTTTCCTCTGGCTAGGTGAAATAAAGGGCTGTTAGCCGTACCAACAGCTACTAGTGCCGAGTCGACCAGGCTGGCAGCTCAGCGTCTTGGAGAATGAATGGCTTTTGTTTTGGCTCAAAGCGATCTGTTTTGGTCTCAAGTCGGGGTAAAAATCGAGTCGGACCACTACCTCACACTTAACGATTGAGTAATGCCGCGACTCGTCTTGATTTTATTACGACTGAGAAATCTTTTCAGAGTTGTGAGGTGTAAGGCTAGCTTTAGAATCACTACAATTATAGAAAGCAATTTAACTCTTATCTTTTCTTTTCTCTAATTACAATCTAAAATATGAACCCTTGTTGTAAAAACAATGTTTTTCCCCTCCCCCAACAGGACTACACGGTGACCCCGGTGACCCCGCCCCTCCAGGACAGGCTCCGCCCCTTCCAGGACAGGGATCATAAGTTCCAGAACTGGATCAACCTGGAGATGGACCTGCAGCGCTACCACGCTGGGGTCAAAGGTCAGCCGGAGGTCAGGGGTCAGCCGGAGGAGAAGAGCGTCCACTGGGAGAGCACCGGGGGGGAGGTGCATATCTGAGGTCAAAGGTCAAACGTTTAACCATCAAATGTTGTTTATTGATCAAACATTGCATATTATGTTATGCTTTAATATAAAAATAAAAATAAAAAAACTTAGTGCAAAATTTGAATATATCTATTTTTAAAGAGAACATTTCTAACTCAAATATTTGCTTCTGGGTGGTCCCTGGAACTGAGGGCTCCGTGGCCAAATACATGTAATTTTGGGGGTCCTTGACATGAAAAAGTTTGAGAACCCCTGATTTAGAATCTGGTCAAAAATATTCAAAGACTTGCAGAAATGTTCTCGTTCTGATTTTTCAAAAAAAGAAAATGCATAATTACAAGCTCATAGCTTGTATATCTGCTATTTTTTCAATAGATAAATCATAGAATAATGGTCAAAGGTGAAATGTTTTTGGATCAAACATTGTGTGTTTAACGATAACACATTGACAGACTGTATGTGTGAAGATGCTGATCTGTAAGTTGGCCCATATCTAACATATAATTTTCCGAATGTCTGTCTGTCTGAGTGTCTGTCTGAAACCGCGTTTCTCCTCAGTGGCTGGAGCAATTGATCTGAAATCGCATCACCATCAGCATATGAACACACCTGACATAACTGTGAAGCCCGTTTGTCACTTTCACAAATCGTATGCTGTATAATTGCATTTTTATGGTGTATCTATATCTATGTAGCCTACAGTACCTTTTGTGACCACACATGTTAAGGGAGGGGCGCTGTTGTTCAGGCCATGCACAATCACACACAAACCCACACACACACACACACACGGGGGGGGGGGGGGGGGGGGGGGAGTGTGTGTGTGTGCAGGCGGGCAGGCGGGCGGGCGGGCGGGGGGGGGGGGGTGGTTCTGGCCCTGTTACAGATGTTGTCCAAAATCATGCAGATCGGTACACAGTATCTCTGTAGCCGTTAAATGGAACGGGTATTACTTTCCATCCCTCATATACTGTGTGCACAGTGCACATCCCATAATCCACACACTGCACATCATTTCGGAGCTCATATCTTTGAACGGGTAAGGGCTATCTATACTATAATTTTGCGAATGTCTGAGTGAGTGTCTGTCTGTCTGTCTGAAACAGCGTTTCTCCTCAGTGGCTGGAGCAATTGATCTGAAATCGCATCACAATTAGCATATGAACACACCTAACATAACTGTGAAGCCCGTTTGTCACTTTCACAAATCGTATGCTGTATACCAGTAAGACTCCCTAATCGGGAGATAAGCGACCGTTGGTCGCTTATCTCCACAAATAGGCCAAAAGTTTGTTTTACCAATTATCAAGACATACGGGCAGTTGACAGTTTGCCATGGTTACTCATTGAAGTTGAATCTCCATATATGGAGACATAAGTTGCTCATACCATAGCAACCATGTTTTTTACAGGGCCTGGGATTGATGACATCAGAAATCTCCATATATGGGCATGAAAGGGATTTTGTTTCTGGAAATATGTCTGTGGGGTGCCACATTTGGAATAAAACACTTACATCACACATCTGGATATCCATACAGCCCATCTAGTTTGCCTGTGTCCATTTATGCCCATATATCTGATGACATTGGGACAATGATCTCCATATATGGGCATAAAACCTATGTTAATTAGTAAAGCCTGGGGATCTCCATATATGGGCATGAGGGGTACCCTAAAAGGGCATCATCTGGGAATAGCAAATATAGTTATCCTAGAAAGTGAAAATCTTACATCAAAGGCCATAACTACCTACCTACCACCATACTGCATTCCTCATTAAACTACCTACCAGTAAGATGCCTATAGGGAGAAAAACAAAGGGCGAGGTTGCACCATTTCTTGGTCTTCTGGCCAGTGATGTATATCGGACCATTTAACCATATATGGAGACATCTGGTACCCAAAGATATTCACAGATATGGGCTTAATATTGATGACATAAGGGATCTCCATATATGGGCGTAAAAGGGATTTGGTTCCCCTGGCATCACAGGGATCTCCATATATGGGCATAAAATGGATTTGGTTACCCTGGCAACACGGGGATCTCCATATCTCCATATATGGGCATAAAAGGGATTTGGTTCCCCTGGCATCACAGGGATCTCCATATATGGGCATAAAAGGGATTTGGTTCCCCTGACATTACAGTGATGTCAGTGGCTGGTTCTACAGAGGGGATCTCCATTTATGGGCATAAAAGGGAATGTATGTATGATGATGTCAGATATCATAGACGTCATAGGACTTTCACATAACGAATAACTGAGTAAGCATGTAAACCCGTAAAATCTATATTTGGGCATGGCTGATTTATGACCTCATCATGATGACACGAGCAAACACAGCTGAATTGTATAAATGATCAGTGCAGAAACCAACAGAAGTATTTGACCAAGACTCTTCGATTTAAACATCAACAAAGGTGTGACGTTTGTTGATGGTCACAAAGGTGTGACGGACGGACGGACGGACGGACGGACGGACGGACGGACGGCCTGTGGGGGTTTTCATAGTAAACTGCTCCCTGACGGTCGCAACTACCAGTAAGACTCCCTAATCGGGAGATAAGCGACCGTTGGTCGCTTATCTCCTGTCACACTGCTGACATCAGTATGACATCACACCGTACACAAATGACCCTTATATAAGACCGGCATTATCTACCGACAGATTAGTAACAAGATGTCAAAATCATTGAAGGTTTACCCTACTAACCAACTGTTTACCATAGCAACCATGTTTTTTACCTTAGCAACCAACTGTTTACCCTAGCAACCAACTTTTTACCACAGCAACCATGTTTTTTTTACCCTAGCAACCAACTGTTTACCCTAGCAACCAATTGTTTACCATAGCAACCATGTTTTCTTACCCTAGCAACCAACTGTTTACCCTAGCAACCAACTGTTTACCATAGCAACCATGTTTTTTACAGGGCCTGGGATTGATGACATCAGAAATCTCCATATATGGGCATGAAAGGGATTTTGTTTCTGGAAATATGTCTGTGGGGTGCCACATTTGGAATAAAACACTTACATCACACATCTGGATATCCATACAGCCCATCTAGTTTGCCTGTGTCCATTTATGCCCATATATCTGATGACATTGGGACAATGATCTCCATATATGGGCATAAAACTTATGTTAATTAGTAAAGCCTGGGGATCTCCATATATGGGCATGAGGGGTACCCTAAAAGGGCATCATCTGGGAATAGCAAATATAGTTATCCTAGAAAGTGAAAATCTTACATCAAAGGCCATAACTACCTACCTACCACCATACTGCATTCCTCATTAAACTACCTACCAGTAAGATGCCTAAGGGAGAAAAACAAAGGGCGAGGTTGCACCATTTCTTGGTCTTCTGGCCAGTGATGTATATCGGACCATTTAACCATATATGGAGACATCTGGTACCCAAAGATATTCACAGATATGGGCTTAATATTGATGACATAAGGGATCTCCATATATGGGCGTAAAAGGGATTTGGTTCCCCTGGCATCACAGGGATCTCCATATATGGGCATAAAATGGATTTGGTTACCCTGGCAACACGGGGATCTCCATATCTCCATATATGGGCATAAAAGGGATTTGGTTCCCCTGGCATCACAGGGATCTCCATATATGGGCATAAAAGGGATTTGGTTCCCCTGACATTACAGTGATGTCAGTGGCTGGTTCTACAGAGGGGATCTCCATTTATGGGCATAAAAGGGAATGTATGTATGATGATGTCAGATATCATAGACGTCATAGGACTTTCACATAACGAATAACTGAGTAAGCATGTAAACCCGTAAAATCTATATTTGGGCATGGCTGATTTATGACCTCATCATGATGACACGAGCAAACACAGCTGAATTGTATAAATGATCAGTGCAGAAACCAACAGAAGTATTTGACCAAGACTCTTCGATTTAAACATCAACAAAGGTGTGACGTTTGTTGATGGTCACAAAGGTGTGACGGACGGACGGACGGACGGACGGACGGACGGACGGCCTGTGGGGGTTTTCATAGTAAACTGCTCCCTGACGGTCGCAACTACCAGTAAGACTCCCTAATCGGGAGATAAGCGACCGTTGGTCGCTTATCTCCTGTCACACTGCTGACATCAGTATGACATCACACCGTACACAAATGACCCTTATATAAGACCGGCATTATCTACCGACAGATTAGTAACAAGATGTCAAAATCATTGAAGGTTTACCCTACTAACCAACTGTTTACCATAGCAACCATGTTTTTTACCTTAGCAACCAACTGTTTACCCTAGCAACCAACTTTTTACCACAGCAACCATGTTTTTTTTACCCTAGCAACCAACTGTTTACCCTAGCAACCAATTGTTTACCATAGCAACCATGTTTTCTTACCCTAGCAACCAACTGTTTACCCTAGCAACCAACTGTTTACCATAGCAACCATGTTTTTTACAGGGCCTGGGATTGATGACATCAGAAATCTCCATATATGGGCATGAAAGGGATTTTGTTTCTGGAAATATGTCTGTGGGGTGCCACATTTGGAATAAAACACTTACATCACACATCTGGATATCCATACAGCCCATCTAGTTTGCCTGTGTCCATTTATGCCCATATATCTGATGACATTGGGACAATGATCTCCATATATGGGCATAAAACTTATGTTAATTAGTAAAGCCTGGGGATCTCCATATATGGGCATGAGGGGTACCCTAAAAGGGCATCATCTGGGAATAGCAAATATAGTTATCCTAGAAAGTGAAAATCTTACATCAAAGGCCATAACTACCTACCTACCACCATACTGCATTCCTCATTAAACTACCTACCAGTAAGATGCCTAAGGGAGAAAAACAAAGGGCGAGGTTGCACCATTTCTTGGTCTTCTGGCCAGTGATGTATATCGGACCATTTAACCATATATGGAGACATCTGGTACCCAAAGATATTCACAGATATGGGCTTAATATTGATGACATAAGGGATCTCCATATATGGGCGTAAAAGGGATTTGGTTCCCCTGGCATCACAGGGATCTCCATATATGGGCATAAAATGGATTTGGTTACCCTGGCAACACGGGGATCTCCATATCTCCATATATGGGCATAAAAGGGATTTGGTTCCCCTGGCATCACAGGGATCTCCATATATGGGCATAAAAGGGATTTGGTTCCCCTGACATTACAGTGATGTCAGTGGCTGGTTCTACAGAGGGGATCTCCATTTATGGGCATAAAAGGGAATGTATGTATGATGATGTCAGATATCATAGACGTCATAGGACTTTCACATAACGAATAACTGAGTAAGCATGTAAACCCGTAAAATCTATATTTGGGCATGGCTGATTTATGACCTCATCATGATGACACGAGCAAACACAGCTGAATTGTATAAATGATCAGTGCAGAAACCAACAGAAGTATTTGACCAAGACTCTTCGATTTAAACATCAACAAAGGTGTGACGTTTGTTGATGGTCACGTGTGACGTGTGACGGACGGACGGACGGACGGACGGACGGACGGACGGACGGACGGACGGACGGCCGGTGGAGGTTTTCATAGTAAACTGCTCCCTGACGGTCGCAATAATTTTGCGAATGTCTGAGTGAGTGTCTGTCTGTCTGTCTGAAACAGCGTTTCTCCTCAGTGGCTGGAGCAATTGATCTGAAATCGCATCACAATTAGCATATGAACACACCTAACATAACTGTGAAGCCCGTTTGTCACTTTCACAAATCGTATGCTGTATATTAGCATTTTTATGGTGTATCTACTATCTATTCTGCATCTAGCTTGAGGCTCATCTATTCTGCATCTAGCATGAGGCAACATGTTTAACCAGCTCTCTCTCTGTGTGTGTGTGTGTGTGTGTGTGTGTGTGTGTGTGTGTGTGTGTGTGTGTGTGTGTGTGCAGGCAGGCGGGGGTGTGCGTGGGCGGGTGGGCGGGCGGGCGGGCTGGGGGGGGGGGGGGGGGGTGGGGGGGGGGGGGGTTAGCCATTAAACGAAACGGGTATTTCTTACATTGATGCTCCTACATATTATCATGCAAGCACCAGTTAAAGTTACTTTCCATCCCTCATATACTGTATGCACAGTGCACATCCCATAACCCACACACTGCACATCATTTTGGAGCTCATATCTTTGAACGGGTAAGGGCTAGTAAAAATAAACACGATAAAATGAAAGCAACTGTTACTGTGAATGAATTAACCTCCGAGGAAAGCCTGTTTACAACGGGCCGTTTGATCCGGTCTCGGCGGAAACCACACAAGCAGAAGAAGCGGCGTTGCTTTGTTTTGGTTCTTCCCGTTTGTTTCCCCAATCTTTATTTACGCTTAAGTTCTGTTTGGGTCATTTTGACCTGTTTTACATTTTCATTTGAAAGAAAAATGTAGAAGTTTAAAATTTTTCCACCTGAAACTCACTGGCCTTAAAGATTCTTCTGTGATTAACATGTAAAAAAAATGGTCTCAGGACATAAATTACAAAGATGACCTGTATGATTTTATGAACCAGGGGAACCAACCCATTCTAAAATTGCAACATTCCTTCTTTTAAAAACAAGATGGCGAAAGCACGATTCTCTATACTGCATCTTAGGCATTGACTTGGCCGAGGACAATATATTGAAGTCTTCACTCCCTAACCTAACCCTAACCCTAAGTTAAAATTTATATTAGTGTTGTTTTTTAAACCAAATATCCAAAATGACCTGCGAACAGAACAAAGGTGAAGTGAATCTGAACAGAATGTAACAGGCTCGGACTAGTTGAGAGAGCTTTGTGGGTGCAGTGACACAAACACAGGATTTCAAGTCCCCGCTGGCAAGTGGCCAGGGCATTTATTAACACAAAAAGTCACTCAGCAAAAATCAACTGCAAAGTCTCTGTCCCTCTCTGGGAAATAAACAGTTGTCTTTGTTTGGGGAGCACGCCTGCTCTCCTCACACTCCTCACACACTCTGGCCTCACCACAGTCTGAGGCCTTGATTTTCCCCTGAGCCAGGTGTGTGCTAGATTGGCATTGGTTGGAGCCAACGAGCTGGAATGTAGGTGGCCCCTATCACCATGCCCCTCACTCTGTCTCTGTCCCTCACCCCACTACAAGAACGTAAGGGTTAAAATGCTCGAGTAGCCTAGTAGTGTAGTCTAGCCAGTCGCTACGAGTTGGACTAAAGATGCAAAATTTTCGAAAAAGCAAAACTACTCTGCATCAAAGGGTTTATTGGCTATGCCCTAGAAGTATGTCCTTGCGCGCAGGGGAATTATTTGGGGTTAAAACTGAATCCGGTTTGATCTTTCCGGACAAATTGTAGTCCTTTGAGGACTACAACATGACGCAGGCTGTTTCCGCTCCCGAATAGAAAGCAATACGACTTACTGTAAGTGGTCATTCAAAATACAGCGGACAACTTAAATGACAACTCAGCCCTAAATAACATCTACAGACGTGCCGTTTCAACTTGTTTGTATTTACTGCTATTGTCCTTCTCCATATAATTGGTCCTCAATAATGTTCACGATAAAATAGCACTATTCTTTTCTACTCGGTCTGCGTCTCATAGGAGGGCGGTGGGCAGGTCAGAAACCCATCGTCTTGTGACATCATCGCTTGACAGATTCTTTTTATAAACAATATTTTTGAAAAAAAATATTTAGATTTGTATTATCGCATCCTTATTATGGCATTAACGAAAAAGTCGACAAGTCGACTCATTCGACTTCATTACACAAGTCGACTCCCACCAGAGAAAGTCGAAGATCGAAGTTGAAAAAAAGAAGGAAAAAAAAAAAACGTTCTATTGTGAAAATAGCAGAAAGGCGTTGTGAGCATGTAGATCAGCTATTTTCACAATTTCTGCCTCTATATATTTGACAATTTGGACAATGTTTAATTTGTCATTTCAGAGGTATTAAAAAGTCCTTAAATTGTCACTTCAGAAATCTGCAGATACCCTCTATACACTTAAACTTACTTTTGAGTGCAGAAAACAATGTTGCACATTAAGTTAATCATCTGGGGACCCCCCAAAATAATTGGTGTGTGTGTGTGTGTGATGTGATGACATCATCAAACGATAAAGTCGACTTCAACTCAACTTTTTACTGAGTCGAGTCGACTTGCAAAAAGTCGTTAATGCCCTATTCCTTAAAACAACTTTTCAGGAATAGAAAGCCTGCAGTTTCTATTAGCTTGGATTCTCCATCGATGGCGTCGCTGGTAGATGAGTTTCTGAACTGCCCACATCCCTCCTATGAGACCCACACCAAGTAGAAATCAATGGTGCTATTTTATCATGAACATTAGTGAGGATGAATTATATGAAGATAGGTCGAAAAGTGGTGAAATTGTGTAATATAGTTCTATAACTCTTTTACAACTCATTACACTGAGAGGTGTATTACGTTATATAATTCCATTGCATGACCGTATTCAGTGTAAAAGGACACATTTCATTCATAAAAAGAGAACAGCAACAGTTCCTCCCTTCAAAGTGTTCTGTTTGTTTGTAAGTGCTGTGTGTAGTTCCACTAGAAGGTCAGTAGGGGGAGTTTGAGACTCTCTCTGCTTCAGAAACTCGCTTCAAGGCTGTAAGGCCTTCTGTGTGAGTGAAGGGAAAGGCCGGGGGAACTTAAAAAGTGGGGAACCAAACAGTTTGTTTTGGCTTTGGGTTAAAGTGATTTTGATGTTATATTTGAACTACTTCAGCTGGGGACCCCTTTGAAACCCCTTCAAGAACCCCTAAGGATCCCAGACCGCACTTTGAGAACCATTGTGAAAAAGTACACAGTAGATTCAGTGCCTGTCTGTCTGTGTCTCCCTGCGTGTCTCCCTGCGCGCGTGTGTGTGAGAGAGTGAGTGCGTGCCTGCGTGTGTGTGTGTGTGTGTGTGTGTGTGCGTGCGTGCCTGCGTGTGTGCGTGCCTGCGTGCATGCATGCATAGCAGTTTTAACAGGCTTGGCTCACAGACAGACGGCCTTGGACTGATTACAAGCCAGACAGAGATTCAGGTCAAACTGTACCTGGGTTGTTGTTGGTTTCAGGTCAACCAGAAACTTTATTTATAATCAGACACAAACTGATGGGGGAGTGGGCAACAGACACTCATCCATACTTTCATCCAGGGGTCGGGCGTAGCCAAGGGTGGGCCTGGATAGGCCCAGGCCCACCCATTTCGTATTTGTGCCCACCAAAAAATAACCTCACTCAACAGTAAACAAACCAACATAAAGTTTAAGTGTAGAGGGTATCTGCACATTTCTAAAGTGAATATTCAAGACTTTTGAATACATCTAAAATGACAAATTAAACAGAAATTGGGAAAATGGCATATCTACATGCTCACAAGGCCTAAAATGAAATGCCTCACCTCTGAGTGGAGGGTGGGGGGTCTCCAGTTAAAATATGATTATTTGGGGGGGTCTCCAGTTAAAGGGTTATTTTGGGGGTTGCAGCCTGAAAAGGTAGGGAACCACCTCCCATGTTCACAGCCTCTCTCAAAACCCACCTTTTCAGACCGGCTCTCCCCCTCCTAACTCTAATCAATCCTGCTTTCTAGTCTTAGCTTATTGCTTTAGTCTGAGTTTTGCCTTTTTTCTATCCTAAATAAAGTTGCTCTATTTGTTTTGTAAAGTGACTCTGGGACTATAAAATGCTCTATATAATTAAGTGTGATGTATTATAATTATCATTGAGAATTATTTTGTACTGTCTTAAAAAAAAACATTTCTGTGGACTGGCATGCATCTTATCAGCACAAGGTCGTCTGTCAGCCAAGCCAAGCCAAGCTCTCCACACACACACACACACACACACACACACACACACACACACACACACACACACACACACACACACACACACACACACACACACACACACACACACACACACACACACACACACACACACACACACACACAGTGCCAAACCGATTACTCACTGAAATGTGTGTCTCTTGTACCTGTTGACCCCTCTAGCTGCCCCTCCCTGTCTGGTCCATGTCCTGCAAAGTGAACACATCAATGCATATCAATCATATCAGAATCGAATGATTCGATTGATGAATGGACCAACATATCATATATTATCTATTCATAGTAGAGGGAGTTGTCACATACATGTGTCACACACAAGATGTGTCTTTTCAAACTTCACACTTCATGCAAATTGGGAAGACTGTAGATTTGAAATGTAATCTACCTATGAAGGTGGATTCTGCTTTTCAATGGGAATGGAGTGGTTTTCTTGCCATTTGCGACTTTCGGCAAAAATATGTCCATTCTCCATATAAGGGGCAGGGACCCCTTAGCTGAGAGAGAAGACAGACAGACAGACAGACAGACAGACAGACGACAGACAGACAGACAGACGCTGAGGTGAGGTGACATCACATTCAAACATTTCATTCATAGATTAAATACAGTAGGTGTGATGATGACACATGTACGGTACGGTGAATGCCCTGAAACAACCTTCTGTGAATAGTTAATAAATGATGAGGTTCCGTTACATACAATGTTCATCATTTGATCTGATATGAAGGATACTTCCAGCTTGCAGGAGCGCCAGCAATATGAGAGAGAGAGAGAGAGAGAGAGAGAGAGAGAGAGAGAGAGGAGAGAGAGAGGAGAGAGAGAGGGAGAGGTGAGTCATAAGGAAGAGCAGATATCTCAGCTACCAGAATACTATGTGGGGGAGGAGGAAGTCATGTTAAAAAGCACAATGTTTTCTGTAAAGAAATGCCAGCATGCTTCACCAGGACGAGAAATGAGCCGAATGTGGATCTATTTTGTTTTCCATTCTGTTCCATTTCAGTTGTAATTGGAGGAAAGTGATTTAATCCTTTTGTGCATTGATTAGAGCAGTTGTTCTCAACCTTTTCAGGCCGTGACCCCCAAAATAATCATATTTTAACTGGGGACCCCCCCACCCTGACGAGCGCTAAGAGTTGAGGCATTACATTTTGTGTGACACGGTTCTATTTTCACAATTTCTGCCTCTATATATTTGACAATTTGGACAATGTTTAATTGTCATTTTAGAGGTATTAAAAAGTCTTTAACCCTGCAAGGCCCAGCGTAGCTTTTTGGCAACATTTATATTTTATAAAAAAAAAAAAGAAAAAAAAGAGTTTAAATAATTAGTTTTCCTGTTCTTTTTTCACCTTAACATGATCCTATTGTTTAGTATTACAATGCCATTGGCCAGGATATTTGCATATGAATACCCCCCACAGAGGCTGACATTCACACAACTTCAAGATCTCTGGAGTCTCACTTTTTCACTGAAGCTATTCCTCACAAAAACATCAGTAAAATGCCTGTAATAATGTTTTTGGTGATCATTAGAATGTCTAAACATGTACATATGTACTTATTGTGAAAAATATCCCAAAATGTAAATTATATAAAAAAAAAAGGGAAAAAAAAGAAAACATTACATTTTCCTCCGATTAGCCCTATTGACGGCCCGCCCACTCAGCATCCCCCTGGTGCTGAAGTCAAGTTTTGAAGAGGAAAACCCTACTAAAAGCCCATAGAGTTTGCAAATGTAATGCAATTTCCGAATAGTAAAGTATAAAATACGGCTAGCATGATCAAGAACACAAAGCATTATAATTACTTTACCGTTTGAAATATGATTTGTTGGCTTTAAGGCCAGCTATTTCAGTTATAGTTTCCCCTTCTAAACTGACATCAGCACCAGGAAGTTGCTGAGAAATTTGCTGAGTGGGCGGGCCGTAAATAGGGCTAATTAGGACTCCTACAACACCGTCAGATTTAAAAAAAAAAAAGAATTCTTAGCAAAGTAACATGAAATTAATTCGGGTCTCAAATGAAATTAATTCGGGTCTTGCAGGGTTAAAGGACAACTCAGCCCTAAATAACATCGTTTCAACTCTTCAGCATTCACTGCTCTTTTCCTGAAAATATCCTGCAAATGCCTGTTTTGCCTTTCAAATCTTTATGGAGAATGGAGCGTATTTTTACAGAAACTCGCAAATGTCAAGAAACCACTCCATCCCCATTGAAAAGCATAATCCACCTTCATAGGTATAGAGTTAAACTTCAAAGTCAGAGAAGTTCATGAAAAATAGCAAAAAATAGCTGATCTACGAGCTCAATGTTCTGCAAATCCCCTGAAAAAAGTCTTGTCAATGGCGAGAGAGAGAGAGAGAGAGAGAGAGACAGTAGACAGACAGACAGACAGACAGACAGACAGACAGACAGACAGACAGACAGACAGACAGACATGACAGAGGCATAGACCCTTATTGCATCTAGAAAACCCACTCATAACAACTCATTACACTGGGAGGAGTATTAGGGTCTATAACAGGACTGTATTCTATAGATTTATAAAGGCCACATTTCATTGATAAAAAGAAAACAGCAACAGTTCCTCAATGAATGAGCCCTTTTGGGTGTTCTGTTTGTTTGTAAGAAGTGTGTAGTTCCACTAGAAGGTCACTAGGGGGAGTTTGAGACTCTCTCTGCTTCAGAGACTCGCCTCAATGCCTCAAGGCCTCGTGTGAGGAACCACACTCGATATATAAACTATTCAAATCCATGATACACACAACACTGATATATAAACTATATTCAAATCCATGATACACACAACACTGATATATAAACTATATTCAAATCCAGTGGCGTAACAACATTGTGATAGGCCCTGGTGCAGATATTTGTTGTGGGCCCCCCAACCCAACCCACCCCACCCACCCCTATATACACAAGCGCAAGTGACATTTGAAATGTTTATTTATGTCCACATAAGCAGAAGTACAAGAATGTACAAAGGACATAAACAATATCATTGCAGTAAGCACTGGCACCTAACTCTGTCCCCACTAGGGGGAGCACAAAGCTAGGAGACATTTGGCGCCGCATAGCGGTGCCGCGAAAAATTGTGTATTTCCAGTTATAAGGTCGGCCAAAATGGGTATTTTTGGGTATAAAGTCAACTAAAACGGGTTTCCTTTATTAAGTCATTTTCGGGTGTCTTTGGGGCTTCAGGGGAGGACCTGGATATGTTGCTTGGTGCGCACCTTTTTTTTAAATAGGCCTATAAACATGACCAGGGCTCTGACATGACCAAATAAATAGAACACTAGGTTTACAATGCAAGCCTTTCAGTGCTGCACATTAAATAGACACGACCCATCCTGACTGATTGACACACAGCTGACAGGTCTCAAAGGATGATTGGCCAAATTATCATTCACTCGGCACTCCACCAGCTAGGGCCTAGCCTAGGCAGCTACTCAGCACCTAAACCCATTACCGTAATACTTGTTGCGGCCGCGCAGATGCATTCCACCGCCGAACGTCATTACCGTATTACCAAGTGTGGTCGCGCAGACAGTTTTTTTTTTCTTTTTTCTTTTTCCTCTTCCTTCATGGGCCCCTGTGTGTGTGGGCCCTGGTGCGGCTGTACCAGCTGCACCTCCATATTTACGCCACTGTTCAAATCCATGATACACACAACACTGATATATAAACTATATTCAAATCCATGATACACACAACACTGATATATAAACTATATTCAAATCCATGATACACACAACACTGATATATAAACTATATTCAAATCCATGATACACACAACACTGATATATAAACTATATTCAAATCCATGATACACACAACACTGATATATAAACTATATTCAAATCCATGATACACACAACACTGATATATAAACTATATTCAAATCCATGGTACACACAACACTGATATATAAACTATATTCACATCCACATCAGTTTTAAGAGTGTCCTGTGAACAGAATCATATTCATTTAAACAGTCAGTGGTGTGAACACTCTCAGAGTTACAGAACTGTAAGGGTCCATTTGGATCCATTTGTACACTCTCAGAGTTACAGACCTGTAAGGGTCCATTTGGATCCATTTGTACACTCTCAGAGTTACAGAGCTGTAAGGGTCCATTTGGATCCATTTGTACACTCTCAGAGTTACAGACCTGTAAGGGTCCATTTGGGTAAAGCCAGTTGGTTAAAGGTAGTAGATTCACAAATCAGGGAAAAGGGGGGGGGGGGACTTTAAAAGTGGGAACCAAACAGTATCTTTTGGCTTTTGGTTAAAGTGGTGAAAGTGATTTTGATGCTATATTTATTTTGAACTACTTCAGCTGGGGACCCCTTTGAAACCCATTTGAGAACCCCTAAGGGGATCCCAGACCGCACTTTGAGAACCAGTGTGAAAGAGTACACAGTAGATTCAGTGCCTGCCTGTCTGTCTGTCTGTTTGCCTGCATGTCTGTGTGTGTGTGTGTGTGTGTGCGTGTGTGTGCGTGCGTGCGTGCGTGCGTGCGTGCGTGCACAGTTTGATTAGTGATAGTTTGAGCTCTCCCCCTCCTAACTCTTAATCAAACCCAGTGGCGTCAGTTCAGAAAAAGCCATGTTGCCATACCTTATACTAAAGCAACAGGCATGATACATTTATTTTAAGAAGTACATTAAAATGTTCCCCCCGTTTCTACGGTTTCTTGGGCTGGATATGGCAGCCTGGAACAGTTGTTCAAGTGCAGCTAAACTTGGCATGTTAGTAAACGTGCCACAATTAACAATAATGCATTGCACCTGTGCAGCTGACCTGCGGAACCTGGGAATATTCCATTCAGTCAAGATGGGGAGAATACAAGTGTGGAGAATATAATTACAATAGGCTACCTTGTTAAAGTGACCATTTTGTTAAACTTTGCATTTGTAGTTATTTTACTGTAATTTAACAACATAATAACCACCTCAGATAGACAAAGAGACATTCATGGATTTATATTTAAAAGTAACTTTTATTTTCCCCCCTGGACCCAGGGTATGGCAGCTGCATACCCCTGCCATACCCAATTGACGCCCCTGATCAAACCTCCTCCCTTTCTGCTTTCTAGTCTCAGCTTACTGCTTTAGCCTTTGCTCAGCTTTTAGCCTTTTAACTTTTTTCTCTCCTAAATAAAGTTGCTAATTTAGTTTTGCTTGGTTTTGTAAATTGACTCTGGGTACGATAAATGCTCTACTAAGTGTGATGTATAATTATTATTATTAAGAGTTATTTTATAATGTCTTAAAAAAAGATATTTCTGTGGACTGGCATCTAATCAGCCCAAGGTCGTCTGTCAGCCAAGCCTGTTAACTCCCCCCCCCCCCCCCACACACACACACACACACACACATCCAGACACAAGAACACACGCACGCATGCACGCACACACGCACGCTTATACACACACACACCAACGCACAAATGCACGCATGCATTGCACGCACGCACGAACGCACGCACACAGTGAGAAAGACATGCAGGCCTTGAATAATGAGAGGACAGTTTATCTCTCAGTAGATTTCACTGCAGGCTGCTGTGGGGGCTTGTAGATCTACAACACCAGCTGCTGTGAGGACTTGTAGGGCTTGTAAAGCCCTACTGGGAGGGGGGGGGGGAGGAGTGAGCTACTCCTTTAATGCCAGAGTGCCGGTGACGGTAGCACCCTGTGCCTAAGGTTGACCTTTTAACCCCTATGTTCAACACCATGCTTATTGCAACCTCAGTGGAACTGGGCTCCGCCTCGCCCATGACATCATCACTATCCGTTTTTAAATCCAAGTTAAAAACCTATTTATTTAGCATTGCTTAATTGTGGGCTCGCCTGAAAGGCGAGAACACTATGTTATCCTCATTATTTATATAAATACTGTATAGTGAGTTCCGCCGCATATTTGTGCCGCAGACAGTACAAAGGCAGAGCCCTTAGCCAATGAGGCGCAATTGGTGGAAACTAAATCTGGGAGTGGTATATAGTACATGGAGTATTGGTTGAGCTTCACATGACAGTTAGCACGCTGCAGAATATAGTCACGTTGGCAAACATAAGAAATGAAGAACAATTTATTTGATTACGAGTTTTTATTTTAGTTATTGTTGTGGGCTCGCCTGAAAGGCGAGAACATGATGTTATCCTCATTATTGTTGGGCTCGCCTGAAAGACGAGAACACTATGTTATCTTCATTATTTATATATAGTGAGTTCCGTCGCAGACAGTACAACAGCTTCACATGACAGTTTGCACGCTGCAGAATATAGACACGAGCAAGCCCACACTGTTTCGTAGGAACAGTATTTCTAGTTGTATGTAATAGTTTTTAGAGTAGCTATTTGTTGTTATTTTGTAAATCACTTTGAATCCCTTGGGATAATAAAGGTATCTATCTATCTATCTATCTATCGATCTATCTATCTATCTATCTATCTATCTATCTATCTAATTGCCTCCATGTATGAAAGGTGCTCTATATAAATAATGTTGCCTTGCCTTTGCCACTGTGCTGCCAATAAGCACAATTCCGTTAAAATTGATTCATTTGTTTCAACTGAAAAGGGCAGAACGGGAGATATATGAATACCACAACTGGCCCGACATTGGATTAATACAGTATGTGTCTCTTGTACCGGTTGACCCGTAGCTTCCCCTCCCTGTCTGGTCCATGTGACCTCTAGCTGCCCCTCCCTGTCTGGTCCATGTGACCTCTAGCTGCCCCTCCCTGTCTGGTCCATGTGACCTCTAGCTGCCCCTCCCTGTCTGGTCCATGTCCTGCAAACTGAACCATACCAATCATATCAATCATATCAGATCAAATTATTCTATTGATGAATGGACCCATACATCATGTATTAACTATTGATACTATTGATGAACACACTGTGTATAATGGACCAACAGATCATTTATTAACTATCCATAGTAGAGGGAGTTGTCACGTACATGTAGTCTTTACCTACTGTACATGTTCTGTACACTATGACGATGACAATGAAATGTTTGCCGGATGCTGATATCAAACACGTCACCTCGCTGTACCTTAGCTTGTGCTGAATGTCTTTGTGTGTGTGTGTGTGTGTGTGTGTGTGTGTGTGTGTGTGTGTGCGTGCGTGCGTGCGTGCGTGCGTGCGTGCGTGCACGCGTGCGTGCGTGCACGCGTGCGTGCGTGCATGCGTGCGTGCGTACGCGTGCGCGTGTGCGTGCACGTGCGTGTGCGCGTGTGCGTGCGTGCGTGTGTGCGTGCGTGTGTGTGTGCGTGTATTGATCAGATACATACACATCAGGTGTGTGTAGATACACCTACAGCTCAGAGTCCAATAAGTGTGAGTCAGATTAGCCAGACTTTCACTTGTAATAGAGTATTTTATTGACGCTTTTACTCAAGTATAAAAACGTGAGTACTTCTTCTAGTTCTTCCACATCGTGACAGATGTCTCAGGGGTGTCAGTGGGGCGTGGCAAGCAACTGCCATACCTTAAGGCAGGGTTTTCCTGGGGGTGACGTGATCGACTCAGACTTGAAAAAAAAAATCCTCTGTATTTTTTTCTATCATTATTTTTGCTCCAAGTGTGCGTCTGTACAGCATTCAAACAGTAGGATTGCTTATTGTCAAGGACGGAATGATCCAATATTACAGTGCTACATTACATTTGGTATAACATGGTTCAATTGTGAAAATAGCAGATCTACATGCTCACAATGTGAGCATGTAGATCGGGTATTTTCACAATTTCTGCCTCTATATTTTTGTCAATTTGGAAAATTTTTAATTTGCCATTTTAGAGGTATTAAAAAGTCCTTAAATTGTCACTTTAGAAATGTGCAGATACCCTCTATAGCCTACACCTAAACTATATGTTGGTTTGTTTACTGTTGAGTGAGAAAACAATGTTTCACATTAAGTTAATCATCCCCCAAAATAATTGGGGGGTCGTGTGTGATGTGATAACGTGAACGTCATCAAAGTCGACTTCAACTCAACTTTTTACAGAGTCGAGTCGACTAATGTCGATCACAAGTCGTTAATGCCCTAGAATGCATCAATATCGCTTCGGTTAAACAGACCTGATTTGCTCTATACTTTGTTCTTTTTTCCATCTACCCCAACTCTCTTCACCAATCTACAAGCTCAGCTATTGTTGGTGAACCTTACCCCCCAGAATAGGGATGCTGGGTTTCAAGTGGTTAAGAGTCTAAAGTAGCCTATAAAGTTATTTTCAGTCAGTTCTGATGGAAACTGATATTTCTCGGTGACAAAGATGTAAATACAATATTTGCGTAAAATGATGTAAAATTCTAAAAATTAACAGTGTAATTCAGGGGTGCCATGCATGACAATGTTATTTACAGGGGTGCCCTGAGTCAAAAAAGTTTGAACACCCCTGCCTTAGTGACAGGGGTGTTCAGGGACCCCTTTGCTGAGAGAGAGAGATGAAGCAGACAGACACAGAGACAGACATTAGCCCCTTTTCCATTACAGGGCCGAACCAGAACTAGAAACAGAACTTTCCAGAACCAATAACTTTCAAGAACCTGTGAAGTTCCGGGACCAAGTTCTGCTTATGTTTCCATAATACCAGACCTATCCGGGAAGGTCCCAAAAAAAGAGCAGCAGTGCTGCTGGCCCCACACCAGAACTAAAGTTTAGTTCTACCTCAGTTGCAGGACCCCAAAAAAGGTTCCCAGAACCGTGTCTGAAACCGGGCTGTGCGCTATGGAAAACAAAACCAGAACCAAAGAAAATAGGTTCATGTTCTGGAAGGTTCTGGTTCCGCCTCATAGTGGAAAGGGGGCCAGGGGCGTCAATTGGGTATGGCAGGGGTATGCAGCTGCCATACCCTGGGTCCAGGGGGAAAATAAAAGTTACTTTTAAATATAAATCCATGAATGTCTCTTTGTCTATCTGTTCTGGTTATTATGTTGTTAAATTACAGTAAAATAACTACAAATGCAAAATGTAAAAAAATGGTCACTTTAACAAGGTATTATAATTATATTCTCCACACTTGTATTCTCCCCATCTTGACAAAATGGTAGCCTATATTCCCAGGTTCCGCAAGTCAGCTGCACAGGTGCAATTCATTATTGTTAATTGTGGCACGTTTACTAACATGCCAAGTTTACCTGCACTTGAACAACCGTTCCAGGCTGCCATATCCAGCCCAAGAAATCGTAGAAATAAATGTATCATGCCTTGTTGCTAAGGTATGGCAACATGACAACATGACTGGTGTCTTGCACGCGCACGAAGTCATGTTGCCACTGAAAGGGGCTAAACAGACAGGCAGACAGACAGACAGACAGACAGACAGACAGACAGACAGAAGGCATAGCGAGGTCAGGTGACATCACTGATATGAACGTCCAGCAAACATTTCATTTCATAGATTAAATACAGTAGGTGTGATGATGACACATGTACGGTACGGTGAATGCCCTGAAACAACTCCCTCTACTGTGAACAGTTAATAAATGATGAGGTTCCGTTACACACAATGTTCATCATTTGATCTGATATGAAGGATACTTCCAGCTTGCAGGGAGCGCCAGTCTAAGTTACCAGCAGCAGAGACGTGAGTCATTAAAGGAGTAGTTCACCCCTAAAATGTATTTTTTTCTATTGATTACTCACGTCATGGAGACTTGAGTTCAATAATATGTTTTTGTATTTGTTGCATTCTCCTAAGACAAAAATGTGATTATAATTTACCCCCATTGGTTCCAGATGGGGACCCAAATGGATTCGGGTCCCCATCTGGAATCAATGGGGGTAACTTTACCATAATCACATTTTTGTCTTAGGAATGCAACAAATACAAAAAAATATTATTGAACTCAAGTCTCCATGGCGTGAGTAGGTTAATCAATAGAAAAAAAGTCATTTTGGGGGTGAACTACTCCTTTAAGGAGAGGAAGTCAGGTTAAAAAACTAAATGTTCCTCTATAAAGAAATGCCATCATGTTTCATCAGGGCGAGAGATGAGCCAAATCTATTTGTTTTTTCATTCTGTTTCCATTTCATAGAGGAAACTGATGGAATCCTTTTGTGCATTGATTAGACCAGTAGTTCTCAACCTTTTCAGGCAGAGACCCCCAAAATAATCATATTTTAACTGGGGACCCCCCACCCTACGAGCACTGAGAGTTGAGGCATTACATTTTGTATAACACGATTCTATTGTGAAAATAGAAGATCTACATGAGCATGTAGATCTGCTATTTTCACAATTTCTGCCTCTAATGTTTTAAAATTTGGCCAATGTTTGATTTGTCATTTTAGAGGTATTAAAAAGTCCTTCAATTGTCACTTTAGAAATGTGCAGATACCCTCTATATGCACATACACTTTATGTTGGTTTGTTTACTGTTGAGTGAGAAAACAATTAAGTTGCACATTAAGTTAATCATCTGGGGACCCCCCAAAATAATCTCCGAACCACAGGTTGAGAAGCACTGGATTAGATCAGGGGTCGGCAACCTTTTTGACATGGAGCGCCATGTTTTTATATTTTCTTGATAGTCAGTGTACCACATCAACATTAACTTCGATCATGACACCATACCAAATGTTTAGATTTTGATTCTCCATAGGCTATATATACATAACAACCTTTTGTAATATTTTCTTTCAAGATATAATGATCATTACTCAATAGCAATAATCCCACCTATCTCCCTGCCTACCCAGTCATAGTTGTCAGTTTGAATGAATGTAGAATTATGTGTGAGTGTAATTTGTAGATGGATTTTTTTTAACTGACTATATCATTTTTGCAATATTTAATTTTAAAAGTAAAAAAACATCTCTCACAAATATGCCAGTGTGCCAGTGATCCCCCTCCCCTGTGCCAATGTTGGCACCGTGCCTAAAAGGTTGCCTAGCCCAGTGGTTCTCAACCTTTTCAGGCCGTGACCCCCAAAATAATCATATTTTAACTGGGGACCCCCCCCCCCCCCCCCTGCCCTGAAGAGTTGAGGTTCTATTGTGAAAATAGCAGATCTACATGCTCACAATGTAGATCTGCTATTTTCACAATTGCTGCCTCTAATATTTGACAATTTGGCCAATGTTGAATTTTTCATTTTAAAGGTATTAAAAGGGTCTTAAAAGTCCTTAAATTGTCACTTTAGAAATGTGCAGATACCCTCTACACACTTAAACTGTATGTTGGTTTGTTTACTGTTGAGTGAGGGGAAAAGAATGTTTGCACACTAAGTTAAACATCTGGGGACCCCTAAAAATATTTTGGGGACCCCCCTGTTGGTCCCGACCCACAGGTTGAGAACCACTGGCCTAGCCCTGGATCAGACAGATGCGCATCACCAGGGGGTGTGGTCACATTGATCAGACATCATCGATTAGACGCCCCGATCAGAGTCCAATCAGTGGTGAGTCAGGACAGGTGTGTCTGCCTGTCAATCATCCATCCACAGACATCATTCATTCTATTCTACGAGCAATTTATTACTTATGATTGAATACATGTTCCCATGTTCTTCCTTCCTGTCCGTCATCAAATGTAACCACTTGAACCCAACGCCCCTCTTATGGGCATGGCAAGATAGACAGACATTAGCTATTGAAATAGCAGATCTACCGGTATATACATTTATAGACTCTTATGGGCATGGTATGGGAGCCAGACATTAGCTATTGGAAATAACAGATCTATACATGCTAACAGATGTAATATCTTCGGTGAAGAGAAGTTCTCAGATAAAGTATAGCAGTGAACACAAGACATGTGCTGCTCTCTCTCTCTCTCACGCACGCACGCACGCACGCACGCACGCGTGGGGCTGTCCCCATTTCAAATATTTTTGGGGGGTCACGGCCTGAAAAGGTTGAGGACCACTATATCTAAATATTATCTTCCTTTAGAAATAATAAATGTGGTTCTCAAACAACTTTCTTTGACCCTTCAGAATGAGACAACAGGGAACAAGGAATCCTGACAAATTATACTCTGGGAAAATATTCTTGCTTGACGGTGCTGGTGGGCCGTTTATAATACAATTTATAGGAATGAAGCCGCAGGCCGAATAAAATGTGTCCTCGGGCCGTATTTGAACCCCGGGCCGGACTTTGGACACCCCTGGCTTAATAAGATGACACAAAACAAAACAAAAAAACATGATGGCTCAAGCATCTGTCAATCATTACACGCCTGTTTTTCTTTTTTTTCCTCTCTCGCCTTTTTGGTCAAAGTTTTAAACTTGTTCTGATAGTGTGAACGTGACAGTGGGTAGTTATGCAATAGAGACACACACACACACACACACACACACACACACACACACACACACACACACACACACACACACACACACACACACACACACACACACACACACACACACACACACACACACACACACACACACACACACACCTCTTATCCAGTCCCCTCAGCAGAACTCAGCAGGTCTAAAACTCCAAGGTTCAACCACTGTTCAGTTAACTCTTCAACAACACGCAGAGAGGAGAGCCTCTATTTGACTGACACACAGGTAGGACACACACACACACACACACACACACACACACACACACACACACACACACACACACACACACACACACACACACACACACACACACACACGTTTGAATAATTTTGTATTCCTAGGCTAGGATTATTGAATGCTTTAACCGGTGAAAAATAGCAGATATACAAGCTCACAGCGCGGCACCGAGTGCCGCGCTGCGAGCTTGTAGATCTGCTATTTTTGAAAATGTGTGCAAATCGTTGAATGAATGTATTTTTCAAAGCGAACGTTTGTAACTCAAATTTTGCTTCTGGGTGGTCCCTGGAACTAGATATATTTGAGATGGGTGTCCGTGGCCAAATAAATATAATTTTGCGGGTCCTTCACATGAAAAGGTTTGAGAACCACTGACATAGTAGTCTTTCAAGAACAGACTAACTGAGCTCCAGTTAAGTGAAAAGGATATTTTCTTTTACGATGGCTGGCCAGACTGCTTACATAGAAACATAGGTTTTTCAAAAAACCTTAGAAGGATTCAAAAGACACCTATAGCATCGGGTCAAAATGTCACAACTTTTCAAAAATAGCAGATCTACAAGCTCGCAGCGCGGCCGCGCTGTGAGCTTGTATATCTGCTATTTTTCAATAGTTAAAGCATAAAATAATACGCAATAATGTGTACCTGTTCTGAATGGGTTAAAAAAGAAAGAGAATTACCCTAAAGCCAAACTTGACATGGGAGCCGGTCAGGTTCAGGTTCAGGTTTATTTGTCACACGCATATCCATACAGGTACAGATATACAATGAAATGCTTGTGCCAGGAGCACTCTCAGCCTTATTACACACACGAGACAACCCAAAGCAACAAGACAACAACAAGTCACCCAAGACAACCCAAAACAACAAAAACCATACAGTGTAACAGTGTACAGTTTAAAAACTGCGTACAGTGCACACTACGTCTCGCTTTCATCTCTTCGTTAAGCAACCTGATTGCTTGAGCATAAAAACTATTACTGAGACGAGTGGTGTGTGATGAGATGCTCTGGTAACGTTTTTTGGATGGGAGGAGATAGAACAGGGAATGGGCGGGATGACTGCTGTCCTTTAAGATGTTCTCTGTCTTTTTCTTACAGCGTGTGTTATAGATTGTGTGTAGCTGTGGTAATTCTGTGCCAATAATTTTAGCAGCTCTCATCACAATCCTCTGTAACTGTTTACTGTCTTGAACAGTCACGTTACCAAACCACACTGTGATGCATCCTGTCAAAACACTTTCTATGGTACAGCGATAGAAATTTACAAGAGCCTTGGTGCTCAGGCCAAATCTCCTGAGGCACCTCAGAAAGTACAGTCGCTGCTGCGCTTTCTTAAGGATACCTTTGCTGTTTAGAGACCATGTGAGTGAGTTTGTTATGTATACACCCAGGAATTTGAAACTGTCCACTATGTCTACAGGTGAACCATTTATGGTTAAGGGACTGTGATTGACTTTAGACTTCCTAAAGTCAACGATGATCTCTTTTAATAATTATTTGGGAAAATGGAAAAAATTAAATACAAAAAATAATTATTACAAATAAATGAAAAAAGTTATCGAAAAACACGGCCTGCTCACGTATTAGGAGGGTTGCATGAGTCACCAGAAAAATTAATGGGTGTTTTTAATGAATCTATCATGGTTAAAATGAAGTTTGAAGTTACAATGGGTGTGTGTGGGGAGAGGCCCTGGGCCTGGAGGGCCTGGTAACATTTACATCAAATATCTAAATATTGAATCAAGCAAATTAAAAACTGTTCAGGGTGTTCATAAAAGCCTGATTAGACGATAAAATTACGAATAGGTTTTTGAAAGTGGAATATCCCTTTAAACTGTGACGTGCAATGCTCTTCGGCTACTTATTTTAGTTGAAACGTGTGTGTTGTTGGCGTTCCTTCTGCTGTCAATGATTAAGAGTTGATGTGTCCACTAGGCAATGTGTCTACGTGTTGTTATCCTTGTTTATTAGTGTGGATGCTAACTTGCTATAGTCCAGGGTTCCTCAAAGTGGGTGCCGCGTAATGTAATGCCAGTCCAGGGGTGGCTCAGAATAATCTGATCATATTTGGAATTCATCAATATCACCTCACCAATATCACTTCAATATGCTTAGTAAAACAGACCTGATTTGCACTGTACTTGAGTTCTTTTTGTCCATTTACAGCCAACTCACTTCACCAAAAGTAGCAGATCTATAAGCTCACAACACGTCACGCGTTGTAAGCTTGTAGATCTGCTATTTTTGGTGAACCTTCCCCCCCCAGAGTAGGGATGCTGAGGTTCAAGTGGTCAAGTATAAAGTTATTTTCTGATATTTCTCTGTGACATTCCCTTGTGGAAAGACATGCATGTTTACGTTATGTTTAACATGATGTAAGATTCTAAAAATAATATTAGTGAATGAAACCCCCTGCTATAATCCGAGGCACCCCTATATTATATCACTCCCAGCACCTTATAGCATATCATTGTTGTATGTCCTTATACCTTATATGTCCAAAACTGTTTGTTTTGTATACCATAAAATGTACTAAACTAGCACACAACACCTCGCGACGTTGTGTGCTTGTAGATCGGCTGTTTTCACTAGTTTTGTGCGACAGTCTTGTATGATGAAGCAGGGCTTTGCTTTACCAAAAGATGTAAACATTTGAAACTTGGAGATACGAGGTTTCTGCCCGACAGTGATGATATTTAAGTGATTATGTTGTGAGGAAAACATTGAGATAATAGCCATTTTGGTTAGAACTGACTGAAAATAACTTTGTACTTCAAGTTTAAAATGATACTAAATATTTTTTAAGTGTCCAAATGAATTCCGAATACTATCAAATGATCTGCCCTAGGGTGCCCACTTTGAAAACCCCTGCTTTAGGTCACAGAATGTTTTGCCAGCAAAGTGAAGCTGCTTTTTCGAAACCTTTGGAAGTGAAAAGTGAAGCTTTTGGCCATTCACATCACAATAGATATAAAGTTCCCAGAAATGCAACTTTCTAGTTAGTGCAGGGGTAGAACAACCTTAGGCACGGTGCCAACATTGGGGGAAGGGTGATCACTGGCGCACTGGCAGGAGTGCGAGAGAGAGGATTTATATTTTAATATCAAATAGCCTATATGTTTTAAACGTGGTCAATTAAATGAAGTCACCTAATTTACAGCATTACATCCTGTCTAATGAGTCTGCCGTTATAACAATGTCCTGACAATCTCAAAATATGTCAGAATGTTTGATAGCATGTCTGACATAACATGCTATGACATATCCATGTCATTATCATGTTGTCATTTATGTTGATATAACACACTGACTATCTATAAAAAAAAACTTAAAAAAAAAACTAAAACTTAAAAAAACGTGACACTTCATTTCAAAAAGGTTGCTGACCCCTGAGTTGTAGCGTATTGTATTTGTATTGTAGCGACCCCTCTTTTATTACTACATCAGTGAGTTAGCTGTGAGGGACTGTAACGCTACAGTATTGTTTTTACTCTTAGTATTTTTACAGCACTTTGGTTCAACACTGTTATTAAAGAACACAGAGGATACGGGTAATTATAGAATGCCGTATCTTATTTAGACAGGTGTGAGACTTTATTAAGCACTTTGTTTGTGAAATCTGAATGATGGTGTAGTTGTAGGAGGTTAAATAAGTCGCTCTGCCCGAACCCCTGTAAACACGGGAAGATGTCAGTCAGGTCTTGGTCTCTACAACCATGCGTGAGCTACGATGGGCTAAAAATCGCTTTGGGAAACACGGCCAATGATGGATTCCAAAAATGATCAAAGTATTCTGAGGAACCTGCTGGACTCCTGGTATAAGGTAACGGAATATAACAGGATAACAGAGGTCTGTGTCTCCTCGTCTCTTTCTTTCTTTCCTTCGCAGAGCAATAAACCAAGATGGGGGACTGGGGCTTCCTGTCGTCTCTGCTGGACAAGGTCCAGTCTCACTCCACCGTCATCGGCAAGATCTGGATGAGCGTTCTGTTCCTGTTCCGCATCATGGTGCTGGGGGCCGGCGCCGAGAGCGTCTGGGGTGAGTTACTGTACACTGAATTCTGTGTCCAGGCCTGGAATTTCATCATTTTAGGGGCAAGGCCACTTGGTCTTTGGTGTTGTCCATTATTTGAGGGCACAAAGGCCAAATGCCATGGCAGTCAACTGAAATACTTTGTTGAATTTAAGGGTTAGGGATGATAGATAGATAAATAGATAAATGATGGTATTTACAATCTGATCCATGCTCAGCCCTGCAACGATCAAACTCACTGGATTGGTCTAAAGATGGGGACTCGGGGGAGTTAAGATTTCAGAATCTCAACAAAAGACACTGGTGTCTACATGACAAGAAAGAGACACTGGTGTCTACATGACAAGAAAGAGACACGGGTGTCCGGTGTCTACTGTCTACATATTGACCAGAAAGAGACAGAGCAGAAAGTGGTACAGTCAGCTGGGACATTAAGGCCACTGTGGCCTCAGGTCATGCCATTGGGCCAAACTGAGGGGCAACGACGGCCATGGCCTTCATGGCCTCCATGAAATTCCTGCCCTCTTTGCGTGTGAGGTCCGTTACACGGAATTTTGTGTCTATTAGACCAGTGGTTCTAAACCTTTCCATCTCACAACACATCAGTGCATACAAGGACAGGTGCGTAGGAAGATTAGAGTTCCCACAATATGTCTTCACTCGCAAAGCTTTGTATTGAATACAGATCAACCCAACCTTCAGTGTATTCAGGCCCCCCCAAGATCATCATTGTTTGAACTGGGCCCCCCACCCTGTCAAGCACTTGGAGTTGAGGCATTACATTTAGTTTGACTCTGTTCCACAGATAACATTGTCACCCTGAGGTCGCAAGCCACCCCGAGGTGTCTTACTAGTATGTCTGTAAAAAGTGTCCTCTCCCGATCATGAATGCAGTTTTCCCTATGGTGAAAGAAATGCAAATGCCCTCTTTCCACGCCATACCTGAAGGCAGCATTCAAGATAATTGACTCGTCCAAATTCTCCTGAACTTGAATGCAGCATCTTATGTTGAAAGAATTGCCCTCTCTGTGTAGACTAAACCATGCTGTACGTAGGCCTACACTAGGGATGGGAATTGATAAGATTTTAACGTTTCCGATTACATTTTCAATTCTGCTTATCTATTCTCATGGGGAAAGGGTGGGAGGGGGAGGAGAAAGACACACACTGTCTTCGTTTACACAAGTTGTTTAGAGCAGTGGTTCTAAAATAGCAGATCTACATGCTCACAACACCTCACAACGCCTCGCGTTGTAGATGTAGATCTGCTATGTTCACAATGTTCGCCTCTTGCTTACTTAATATTTAACAGTTTGGCCAGTCCTGTCGAATATTCGACTATTTGAATACTTTGAAGTCGAATAATTAGAATACTAAAAATCACTATTCGTGAATGTCCTATAATAGGTATAGCTTTTCAGAGCGATTTTGAAGGGGGTTAGGGTTTTACACTCCTTTAAGGCTTGCGGTAGGGCGTTCCACATGTTAGTGGTATAGCAGGAGAATTAGTTTGAGTCTTTTTTAGAGTCAAATCTAGGTTGATTGAACATGATTTGTGGCGCTGCCTCTGGTGTTGTGATCGTGGACATCCTTGACATCCGATTCTATAAATGTCTTCAAAATCCTTCTAAGGTTTTTTTGAAAAATGCATGTTTGAGCACCACTGACAAAGAAAATGCACTGTCAGTGGTGCTCAAACCTTTTCATGTCAAGGACCCCCAAAATGATATGTATTTGGCCTCAGACCCCCATCTCAAAATATTTAGTTCCAGGGACCCCCCAGAAGCAAAATGTGAGTTACAAATGTTCGCTTTAAAAAAATACATTATATTCAAAGAATAAAATTCAAATTCAAATTTGGAGAGGGGAGAGGGCACTTTTTACACACATACTGTATAAAAGGGCCTGGGCTCAAGTCCCCTTTGATGTCTTTGTGTGCACGTGCCTGATAACAAAATGCAAGTGTAGGCAACCTTAGGCACGGGTGCCATCATTGGCACAGGGGAGGGTGATCACTGGAACACTGGCAGAAGTGTGAGAGAGAGGATTTATATTTTAAAATCCAATGTTGTTTTAAACGTGGTCAATTACATTAAGTCACCCAGTTTGCAGCAAATGACATCCTGCACATAATTCTACATTCATTAAAATTCTGAACTCTGACTGGTGAGAGAGTCGGGGAGATAGGTGGGTTATTGCCCCGAGTCTAATGATCATTATAACAATGTCCTGACAAGCAAAATATGTCAGAATGTTGATGTGGTGTTGTTAAAATGAATGTTGACATGGCACACCGACTATCTAGAAAACAAAAACATGGCACTTCATTTCAAAAAGGTTGCTGACCCCTGCAATAGAGGGTATGCGTATGCTAGTCTGGGATCACCTCACTTTTCGGGCTTGTAATTGGTCTGGAGCAGAAACCACAACACGTCATGTTGTAGTACTCAAAGGCCTACAATTTGCCGGAAAGATCAAACCGGATTCAGTTTTAACCCAAAATATTCCCCTGCACTCAAGGACATACTTTTAGGGTCTAGCTAATAAACTCCTTGATGCGGAGTAGTTTTGCTTTTGAAAAAATCGTTTGGGATTTGCATCTTTTAGTCCAACTGTTAGCGACTGGCAAGACTACACTAGGCTACTCGAGCATTTTAATAGGGATTGGGGAAACAAACGGGGGGGAACCAAATCAAAGTGACGCCGCTTCTTCTAGTGGTTTCCGCGCTTTAGGCGGAAACCAAACGGCCTGTTGTGAACGAACACCAGGCTTTCCCCCAGAAAGCCTGGTAGGCGAGGTTATGCGTATGTATAAGGTGACTGGCAAATCGAGTGGCAAAGTGAGAACATTAGTGAGAACATTAGTTCTATACCAATCAGACAATTGAAACACCCGTGTTGGTCCTCAACATGGACGTTTAGGACTACAAATGCAACCATGAATACGATGTCTAATTGTGAAGCGTTGTCATTGGTCCTCAGGTGACGAGCAGGGCAATTTCATCTGCAACACGCAGCAGCCCGGTTGTGAGAACGTGTGCTACGATCACACCTTCCCCATCTCCCACATCCGCTTCTGGGTGCTGCAGATCATCTTCGTGTCCACGCCCACCCTGCTCTACCTGGGACACGTCATGCACGTCACGCACAAGGAGAACAAGCTGAGGGAGCAGATGGCCAGCCCGGCGCCCCCCGGAGGCGGGAAGACCATAAAGCGGCCCAAGTACACCGACGAGAAGGGCAAGGTCAGTCAGTGATGGAGAAAAAAAGTACTCACGTTTTGGTTTTAGTCGAGTAAAAGTGTCAACACTGTAGACGCTTTTGATGAAGTCCAGTGGGACCGAAATGTCTGTCAATTCAAAAGACTAAGACTAAATCTACAGTAAGTCTAAGACTAATGGCTGTAAAAAATAACACTGGTATGCATGCATGCTTTCATTATCCCCCATGGCAGTGGCAAAGGGTGTGATATAGCCTTTACAATTTAAGCATTTCGCCGACACTCTTAATCCAGAGCGACTTTCAACAAGTAAGAAAATACAGCAATACATCAACGTCATCAATACATCAAATGCACAGCAATAGCAATCTAAGAAGAACATAGCTAGACCAAGCACCTATTCAATAAAAAAAGAACAGATAAAAATACTATCTGAAAACATGCATAGTATGGGAAGTTAAAAGTTACTGTGCACCACTGTTCCAACTACAAAGTGGCAAATCCTGGACATTCATGCCACAGTGGCCCAGACACTGTCCAGGGGTCTGGCATCAGAAGAGCTGTACCAAAAGAAAAACTAAATATCAGACATACAGGGCACAAGCAGGCCTGGAACTTTGTCATTTTAGGGGCAGGCCAGTTTGGCCTTTAGTGTTGTTTATTTTTGGAGGGCACAAAGGCCAAATGCCAGGGGAGGAAGACAAATCAAATAAGACAAAATTTCAGTCCATTGAAAGAATGAATTGAATTTAAGGGATAACCCTAAGCCTAACCATAACCATAACTGGTTATGCAGTAAACAAAGTTACTGGATTGCTTTAAAGGACAACTTTGTTTTTTTTACAACAAGGGTTCATATTTTAGATTGTAATTAGAAAAAATAAAAAGTGAGTGTTAAAATGTTTTCATTTACTTCGTTCTATCGTTTTAGCATGTTTAGCGTGCTATAACGTGGGGGCATGTGTACGCATTGGGGCATGTGTACAAGTGTCTAAATATATGTCTTTTTAGACACAATAAGCCTGCAATTTCTTTATTGCTATTTACAGTAACCCCAGAAGTCATATCTGCCCATGAAAGATTGCGGTGCATCTTGGGAATGGGCAAAAATGTGTAAAAATACATATTTAGCCACTTGTACGCATGCCACCAGCCACTGAAATCAAAATAATTAAAATCTCTAAAACGATAGGAAGGAGTAAATAAAAACATTTTAACTCTTATCTTTTATATTCTTTAATTACAATCTAAAATATGAACCCTTGTTTAAAAAAAAAAACTAAGTTGTCCTTTCAAAGATGGGGGAGTTAAGAATTCAGAATCTCAACAAAAGACAAGTTATCTACATGACAAGAAAGAGACACTGGTGTCTTCATATTGACCAGAAAGAGACAGAGGAGAAATTGGGTTAGGGTCATCTTGCCTGGCTCCAGCCAATAGACCCGCCCACTCTCTGAGTGGACTGCTTCTCTTGGTCTGGAATTGGCATATGATGCGCCTCTTTCTATGGCAAACCAACCAATGAAATCAATGCAAGACGGAGGAGGGGGTGGGTCTAACTTTTGAAAATCAACAGAAACAGTGGAGGGAGGGGTGGCTCACCAGAGCTCTTAATTGCTCCCTTTGAACTTCAAAGGGTTTCTGAACTGCAGTAATTGATTGAGCCACACAAGTGTCAATAGCTCGTTAGTGCTTCTCTCTAATCAATGAAACATCAAAGACAATGACTTGTTTGATGCCTGTCATACAGGGGAGGGGGAGGGGGGAATGTTTTGTGTACACAAGTCAAACACAACCCCTCCCACCAGATCTCTTGTGATTGGGAATTTCAAATTTTAAATCCCCTCCCCTTTGAAATCTCTTGTCAATGGGACAATGTCAGACTCAAGATCCAGCGCAGAGTCTGAAATCAGGCTAATCAGATCATCTGGGGCATTAAGGCCACTGTAGCCTCAGGTCATGCCAATTGGTTTGAGGGGCACAAGGCCAAACTGAGGGGCAACGACGGCCTTCATGAAATTCCTGACCTGGGTGCCCCACAGCTGCAGCACTACAAACAGACATACTGTGACTCTGATCATCACAACAATCATAAAGTGCAACCGCTCTCTTGTCGCTGACCTCTGCAGGTGAAGATCAAAGGCAGCCTGCTGTGGAGCTACCTGATGCAGCTGCTGGTGAAGATCATCATCGAGGCGGCCTTCATCGTGGGCCAGTACTACCTGTACGGCTTCGTCATGGTGCCCATGTTCCCCTGCTCCCGCAAGCCCTGCCCCTTCACCGTGGAGTGCTACATGTCCCGGCCCACCGAGAAGACCATCTTCATCATCTTCATGCTGGTCGTGGCCTGCGTCTCCCTGGTGCTCAACGTGGTGGAGATCTTCTACCTGCTCTGCTCCAGGTAATGATAATAATACCAGTAAGACTCCCTAATTAGCCCTATTCACGGCCCGCCCACTCAGCATCCCCCTGGTGCTGAAGTCACGTTTTGAAGGGTAAAATCCTGCTAAAAGCCCATAGAGTTAACACAGAAATCGCAAATTTAATGCAGCTTCGGAATAGTAAAGTATAAAATACGGCTAGCATGATCAAGAACACAAGATAGTAAATGGCACAAAGCATTATAATTTACTGTACCGTTCGAAATAATGATTTGTTGGCTTTAAGTCCAGCTATTTCTGTATTAATTTCCCCTTCTAAACTGACGTCAGCACCAGGAAGTTGCTGAGAAATCTGCTGAGTGGGCGGGCCGTGAATAGGGATAATCGGGAGATAAGCGACCGTCAGGTCGCAAGTAAAAATAGGCCTGGTGGTGGCGCTAAATTGTATAGATCCTTGTTGATGACATGACTCTAGACAAACTGTGTACCGCTTTGTGTGATTTTCGGGTAAAATCTGTAGTAGCAGTGCTGTCCAAAAATGTGTTTGAAAAAAATCACCCTGATGGTGGCGCTAGATGGGACAGATGCATTTTGATGACATGACAGTAGATATACCGTGTACCGGTTTGCGTGATTTTAGGGCAAAATCTGTGGGAGCAGTGTCCGAAAATGTGTCTTGCAAGAATCGGCCTCATGGTGGCGCTAGAGGAGGGCCATGTGAGAAATTAGTGGGGGTTGTGGTTTGGCAGCCAAGGAGTGTGTGTGCAAAGTTTGGCATGGATAGGGGCAACGGTGGCGGAGATATGAGATATGACACACACACACACACACACACACACACACACACACACACACACACACACACACACACACACACACACACACACACACAGCTGTACCCTCCCACACACACAGCTGTACCCTCTCACACATGTGACCCTCGCTCTTGCACGCATGCACGCACACAAACAACTCTCTCTCTCTCTCTCTCTCTCTCTCTCTCTCTCTCTGTAGAGTCAAGATAGCGAAGAGCTATACGACAGGGAGGACGAGTGTGGAAAGGGCAGTGCAGGTTTAGCTGAAAGTATGATCATCATTCATCAGTCAACTTATTCTTAACTGCAAGAGAAACCCTACAGTATAGCTGAGAATAATGTTATGAATGAAAACATCCCACCTGTAGAATATAAGGTTACAAATGGAGTAAAAGTGTTGCATTCAGTGCCTCCCAGGCAGATTAATCTTAAACTGTCAGAATGTATTGGTCAGAATGTATAGAGGGTATGCACGTCCACTGGGACCCGCCCCCCTAATCTAGACTGAGTGGCAATTGAGCAGCATGGAGCATTGGAGTTTGGAAGTTGCAAATCACTCAACGGCCCTGCATACCACCTGTTTCTAATTTGAAGGAGGCAGCAGGATGTTGTGTTGTAGAAAACTCTTGACACTTAACCTACACAGAATGTCTTGGCAGAAAGTAGCTCATAACATACATGCCTATGGTGGATTTTTATGAAACAAAAACTTTGCCGATAGAAAGAGGATAATTCAAGCTTTCAGTACAGCCGCAATGTTGGTGAGTTAACTTTGTTTAATACAATCAGATAGGACTTTTCGCTTTGGATGTATGGGCTGTCAATGGCAGAAATTAGTTTTTTGCCACTCAGTAGGCGTGTTCCCACATAACTTCCAGCAACAGTGATGTCACGCGCATACCCTCTATTGAGAGGATTTCCCTTGCATCTAATTTTAGAGGAGGTCCTAAACACATACAGTAGGCTACAAAACACATGACTAAACACACATAACATTACATACAGTACAAAAACACATGACTAAGACATTACATACAATGCAAACACACACGTACAGTACAGTTAGTTTTCTCACCATCTCCCACCCTTACCCCAACCACAAGTCATTTAAGCAAAACAAGAATGGAGAATGCAATACTTTGGCTTAAGTTAAAAAAAATAAAATAAAAAAAAAACAGAAAAGAAAAAAAATAGAGTAAGTACAAATACAATCAATATTAGAAGCATGATCAGGTTATTTCAAGATATGAGTACAAGGAAGTCCCGAAGCGGCCAAAATATGTAATAGAAAGAGGGAGATTGTTCCAGTCAGATGGAGCTTAGTGGAATGTCCTGCGTCCAGATTCAGTAGGCCTAGTTATTTTTGGGGGGACAGTGAAATAGGGATGTTGTGAGTTCCTGAGTGTGACCATTAACACTTCAGTGAGTCCTGTTTTGACGTGAATACAATACAATTATTGTTATTGTTTAACATAATATATTCACATCAAAACTGGACTCACTGAAGCTTTCTATAATTGTGAGGTCGCAGTTACTATCAAAACCTCCACCGCCTGTCAGTCAGTCACACTTTTGCCCTACTGCACAAACTTTGCACACACACTCCCATGCTACCAAACCACAACCTCCACCCCTCATTTCTCACATGGCCCTCTTCTAGCGCCACCATGAGGCCGATTCTTGCAAAACACATTTTTGGACACTGCTCCTACAGATTTTGCCCTAAAATCACGCAAAGCGGCACACAGTATCTCAAAAGTCATGTCATCAACATGGATCTGTCGCGTTTCCCATATTCCATCTTGATTGGCTACCATTGCCTTCTAAAGTTTGTGTATGCGACCTGACGGTCGCTTATCTCCCGATTAGGGAGTCTTACTGGTAATAACAGTTGTACTAGTTAACATGTTTATGCTTATACTCTGTAACTTTTCCAATAGAACTATTCTTAAAATTGTCCTAACTATTAAATCGCTAAAGGTTTGGAACACCCACTCCGTTAATTTCAGCCCCTAAAGCCTTCTGTAAATAATGTTTTCTATGACCGGGGAGGCGGGGACTGGATTTCGCGGCAAAATTACGTCATCTGCATCTTTCCGTATACGTTGTATATACGTCGTTGGCCAATCACAGCGCGGATCATACACTACCGGCCAATCACAGCGCGTCTTGCCGTCTCTTCAGGAAGTAGCTTGCCTCAGCAACAGTGTTTACGCTGGTGTTGGAGTCTTGCCTGTTACTCCCCAATGCCTGGTCGCAGAGGGACGTGAAACCCCTCTAAAGATGCGTATTGGCGAGGTGAAGGCGGTCGCCCGGGTGAAAAACTGATGAAAAAAGCAATACCGCTACTGACCAGTTAGTTGAGCAACTTCCATAGTATAGCTTTAAACAAAGAAGGACACCGACTAGGCGACTACATACGCAACCAAACACAGTACTTTGCGCAGTAATAACCTTATTTAACACAGAACATAATTACCATAACCTGTTTTGTTTTGTTTTCCTGCCGCCTGCAGGGTGCGGTGCCGTCGGGGGCAGAGCCACAGGGTGACGTCGGCAGAGCACCCCGCCAGCCTGCCCAACAGCGCCCCCGTGTGGCCCAGCGTGGAGGACACCCTGAGGCAGAACAAAGTCAACCTGGAGTTCGAGAGCGGTCAGAGCATCGCCGGCAGTCTGGACGGAGCAAAGGAGGACAAGAGGCTGCTCAGCGGCCACTAGTGGCCAGCGCATGCAATCACACACCGCTAGAGCAGTGGTTCTCAACCTGTGTCTTTGGGGGGGTCCCCAGATTATTTTGCAGGGTGCCCAGATGATTAACTTAATTAATGTGCAACATTGTTTTCCCACTCAACTGTATACAAAGCAACATAAAGTTTAAGTGTATAGAGGGTATCTGCTCATTTCTAAAGTGTATAGGGCCTACACTTGATGCTGTATGTTGGTCTGTTTACTGTTGAGAGAGAAAACAATGTTGCACATTTAGCTAAACATCTCGGGGACCCCCCAAAATAATGTGGGGACCCCCCTGGGGGTCCCGACCCACAGGTTGAGAACCACTGCACTAAAGGAGTCCCAGTATTACCGCCCACGGTACGCTGAATACTGCCCAAACGTTTTTGAGAGCCAAAGGAGACGTTTGCCCGGGACCCAAACTTGTGAAAATAGCAGTTCTGCTATTTTCATATTTATACATTATTATTAGATTTTTGAGAGGAGCTAAGCTCCAACATCTGGCTTTGTACGGTTCCCAAACTGGTGGGAAAAAAATGTCCAGGCACTAAAGTAAACTGAATGGCCTACATCTGGCCTAGGTATGGCCTACATCTGGCCTAGCCTACATCTGGCCTAGATATGGCCTACATCTGGCCTAGGTATGGCCTACATCTGGCCTAGATATGGCCTACATCTGGCCTAGGTATGGCCTACATCTGGCCTAGATATGGCCTACATCTGGCCTAGGTATGGCCTACATCTGGCCTAGCCTATGGCCTACATCTGGCCTAGATATGGCCTACATCTGGCCTAGATATGGCCTACATCTGGCCTAGATAGGCCATATCACACAACTGTGATTGGCTAGCGGGACACTTGATGAAAATTATGATCTCATAAATTCACACAGATCTTTGATTCGCTAGAGGTCTGCGCCGCGGATCCAACTTATAGGCTATGGCCATATATGGAGATTTCTGCATCTGTCAGTCCTTGTCCATTTTGTGTCCATACATGGAGATCCCTAAGTAATGTCATCAGTATAGAGGGTATGCACGTGACATCATCATCATAGCTGGAAGTTATGCGGGAACGCCTACTGAGTGGCAAAATAACTACTGTACTTTCTGTGCTTGACAGCCCATACATCCAAACAGAAAAGTCCTATCTGATTGCATTAATCATTAAACTCACTTTGCCACTCACTTTGCCACTCCATTTGCCATTCACTTTAAGCATGCGCTTACCCTCTATATGCCCATATATGGGCATGGTCCCTTTTGTGCCCATATATGGAGCTGGCTGTCAGTGGCTGACAGCCAGACACACTACATATTTGGGCGTAGCGGTTTGAGAAACACAGGCGTACGCTGAAGTACACTGTGTGAAAAAGTGCTCTTTTTAATCCCAGAAAAAAAAGGGGAAAGAAAATGGACGCCAGTTTAAAAATTTACTGTATTTTATACAAGAGTAACCCCTTCTAAATAGTCTGTTTTTTACATTTCATTATTATTTTCTTCCTTAAAGTTTAGATTTGTTTTCTTTGAAAAGTATTGGAAACATTTTTTTAAAGTTTTTGGTTTTAGGACATAGAAGCAATGTACATAATTTGTGTGTCGAGTCAGTCAGTCAGTCAGACAGACAGACAGACAGACAGACAGACAGACAGACAGACAGACAGACAGACAATGTAATCTTGTGTTAATTTTATTTGGCTTTTTTACTGTTTCATGTATAAAATGGTGATATTTTTTGTGTGACCATTTTTCAATTACGGATTTATTTCAATCAAACCATTAGTACGGTCATTATGTGAATGTTCTATTTATTTCCAATATGAAACATATTTAACGTAAAATGAATGAATAAATGTTTGCACTGAGAGATGATAGTGTTTTATTATTTAAAATTCAGTCCTCTGCTCTGAGGGACACTTTGTGACCAAATAAAACTGTCACTGCCTCGAGTTTGAGTGTTTCTATATTTATTTTATATTTATCTTTGAACTATTTATATATAGAGGGTATGCGTGTGACATCATCATCATACCAGAAGTCATGCGTTCTGGAAGTTATGCGGGAACACCTACTGAGTTGCAAAAAAACGACTTTCTGGCCTTGACAGCCCATACATCCAAACAAAAAGTCCTGTCTGGTTGCATGGACAAATTAATGTGTATTACCCCCTCAGGCCGGGAACACATGTACAGTATGTGGTACAGTAATCTTTGGAAAAATATTTAAGTTTTCCAGATTTTCTATGAAGGTGTAAGCTATCAAATAGTTTTGGGATTGTGAGGCTGAGTAATACGTTTTCCAGTAACAACAGTGAGTAATTTTTGGACTTAGGTCCATAAGGGTTAAATGCATTAAGCAACGTTAAACTCAATTTGCAACTCGATTTGCCATTCACTTTATGCATGCACATACCCTCTATTGTCAGCATTACAGTGTCAATTATAGGCAATAATTATTTTATTTAAAACAGTTGTGTACAGCTCGATATTGTGACGGTATCATTGCCATAGACATTGCTATAGACTAGAGCAGGGGTCTTCAACAGGGGGTCTGGGACGCCAAGGGGGGGGGTCCTCAGAGTTACTACAGGGGGTCCTCCAAATCTTTGTGTGATAGAAACTTTTTTTCTCCTTTTTTATATTAACCACTTGAACCCTAGTGTCCATATTCCGAGAACTTTAGCCAAAATAGCGAGGCGTTGTTAGCTTGTAGGTCGGCTATTTTCGGCAAGGAGGTTTGGTGTAGAGGGGAAAAAAGAGCGGACTAAGTACAGAGTGAAAGGTCAAGTGTATCAAGTATTGACGGTTCAAGTAAATATCTGAAAGCATGAATCCAAAATACACTGATGATTGTGCTGTCAAACGACAAAACTATATGGAATCTATGAACAGGTTGTGGGGGTCCCTGCTTCATCTCTCTCTCAACTAAGGGGTCCTTGCCTGAAAACATTAAAGACCCCCGGACTAGAGTGTGTGTCCCTGTATTATGGGAACATATTAACATTGCAGACAGGGTGAAGTGAAGATGATTTATGTGATTCATCATCATAGTCCTATCAACCCCTCAGGATCCAGCAAAGCCACAGCCCTTGTGCAGTGGTTCTCAACTGCGGGTCGGGACCCCCAGATGATTAACTTAATGTGCAACATTGTTTTCTCATTCAACAGTAAACAAACCAACATAAAGTTAGTGTATAGAGGATATCTGCACATTTCAAGTAACAATTTAAGGACGTTTTAATACCTTGGCTTTAACATTAGCCATATTGTCAAATATTAGAGGCAAAAATTGCATTGCGAGGCGTTGTGACCATGTAGATCTGCTATTTTCACAAAAGAACCAACGGTGTTATACAAAATGTAATGCCTCAACTCTTAGTGCTTGTCAGGGTGAAGGGGTCCCCAGTTAAAATATGATTATTATGGGGGTCGCGGCCTGAAAAGGTTGAGAACCACTGCACTATTGGACTCAAGCTTTTATTTCAGACCATTGTTATAGTGTTCACCACGGCAGGTTTGTCCTCGTGCCCCTAAAGTAATGTCATGACCTGAGGCCACAGTGGCCTTAATGCCCAAGCTGACTATACCACTTTCTCCTCTGTCTCTTTTTTGTCAATATAATATGTAGAGACACCAGTGGGCTGTATTTTGATTGTCTTAAGTACCAGCTCTTATCCTTTAACTTAAAGGCCTGTCCATACTGTCTCCGACCAGCAAACTTTTCGTTGGAAAGGTCCGGTTCAACTACAGAATGACGTCACTCGCATCTTCTGAAAAGCATTACCCCAAATTAGAGTTCGTAAAGCTGCACGTCAAAAAGTCGGAACTCGGAAATAGTTGAATTTAAGGGTTAGGGATAATAACCTATTCTGCAGTGAAATAGATAAATGAAGGCATTTAGAATCTGATCCATGCTCAGCCCTGCACCAATCAAAGTCACTGGATTGGTTTAAAGATGGGGACTTGGGGGAGTTAACAAACAAAAACAACAAAAGACACATATTGACAAGAATGAGACACCGGTGTCTACTGCCTGCATATTGACATATATTGAGGAAGAGACAGAGCCGAAAGTGGTACAGTCAGCATTAAGGTCACTGTGGCCTCAGGTCATGCCGTTGGTTTGAGGGGCACGAGGCCAAACTGAGGGGCAACGACCCTCCTGCCCTGGTACTCGTTTTACTGAGTATAAGTGGTTGAACTGAAGTGATCCACTTTTAGAAGCCATGCTATATACTAGCATTACGTACTCACATCAATGGTATGAGCCCATTTAGGCCTAAAATTATTTAATGCTTTAACTATTGAAAAATAGCAGATATACAAGCTCACAACAAGTTAAATCGTGATTTCGAACTTTTGTAACTCAAAATTTGCTTCTGGGGGGTCCCTAGAACATCATATTTGGAGATGGGAGTCCGTGGCTAAATACGTGTGTTTTGGGGGTCCTGACTTGAAAACGTTTGAGAACCACTGATTCAGAAGAACGATTTAGAAGACATTCATAGAATCGTGTCAAAATCATTCAAAGACTCGCTCAAAAGTAATGTCCACGATTTTTCAATAATAGCAGATCTACAAGCTCACGGCGCGACACCGAGCTTGTATATCAGCTGTTTTTTTAATAGCTAAAGCATTAAATAATGGTTAAAGTGTCACAGATTTGCGTTCAGGACTAGATGCTATAATGAAGCAGCCAGAAAGAGAACAGACTAGTGGAAATAGAGTTGGGACAAAACCTTAAAGGGATATTTCACTTTCAAAAATACTTTTTGTCATTTTATCGTCGAATCAGGCTTTTATGAACACCCAGGACAGTTTTTGAGTTTCTTCATTCAGTATTTAGATATTTGATTTTCATTTCCCCCCATTTTCCACCTTCCAGGACCTTAAACCCATTATAACTTCAAACTCCATTTTATCCATGACAGATTCAATTAAAACACCTGTCCTTTTTTCCGCGGTGACTCCTGACATGCTCCGAATACGTGAGCAGGCCGTGTTTTTTCGATAACATTTTTCATTGATTTCTATACATTTTTGGGGGAAATGAAATTTATTAAATAGAATAAAAGACTATAAAAATTAAATGAGAAAAGTTCTCGAAAAAAACACGGACTGCTCACGTATTCGGAGCGTGTCAAGGCAACCCACAAAGGGTCCCGACCCAGTGCTTGGGAACGGTACCCTACTGGTTATCAAAAGTAGCAGATCTACAAGCTCCAAACGGGGGCTTGTAGATCTGATATACTTACCATGCTTTTCACAGAATTACACACTATTTATGAAGTCACACACATTTCCAAAACACCAAGTAGGTCGGGAGTGGCTTATTGTCGGTATCAGCCGGTAACACGTGGGAGTCTGTCCCCGTTACAAAGCGCTAGACCCCTGGGAGATGGACTGCTGAGGTGGAGCGCCACACCTACCATCAGCTCCCAGTACTTGACGCACGACTTGCCAAGCCGTGCTACTCATACGCTGACTGAGCTATCCGGGTACTAATTAACTAAAACACCAAACATGTATTATTTTCGTACATAGATAGCCATACCACCCTATCTATCTACTGTATGTATCACCCTGTTAACCCCTTGTTTTTATCTATCTATCTACTGTATGTACCACCCTCGTAAGGAATGTGAAGCATATCGCTCACACCCTGATGAAGATAAATCATTGATCGGCTGGAATTATAAACGTTCAGATATGGTCAGATATGAAGGTGATCAAAGTCCATTTACATGAGCTGTGGATGCATTTACAACATTTCACCAACCACGTGCTTCTCAACCTGTTCAGGCCCTGATCCCCCCAATATAATCATATTTGAACTGAGAAAACCCGATATACAATATACATATTTAGTCAAATATGCTAATTAGCTCATTAATTAAGCACAATACAAAAAAGTATATTGCAGAAATGGATTCTACAGTGGAAAATATATAAGAATCTTTTTTTTCAGGTTTTCTGCCTGTCTATCATGTTGGGGTAATGTGAGATAGTGTCTCGCTTTACCCCGAAGCAATTGTTTCATTTTACCCCACAGCCACATTTTGGGAAAAAGGACATCTCTTATCAATTCAGGGTAATCTTCAGCTAGCATCTATCACATGGATTTATATGTTGGTAGTTCATCAACGGTAACATGTCATTAGGTCGAACACCCTTTGGATCGACCACCAAACTCTAACCCAAACCCTAATCCTAACCTCAGTAAAACTATGCCTAACTCTAACCCTAACCCTAAACCTAACCTCAGTAACCGTGACGCGGGTGATTATCTAACCTGCCAACGCTCGCGGGTGATTATCTAACCTGCCAACGCTCGCGGGTGATTATCTAACCTGCCGACGCTGTACGACCCAACGGGAGTTCGACCTATGGGGCAGTCCCCTCATCAACATGTATGATATAAAATGTTCTCCCTGCATCAATTTGCTTTGACACAACAGCTGATTATGTTGACAGCAAGACAATGTACTTTTAAAATAATAATAATCATATTTGAACTGGGGACACTTACCAACATGTCCTGTGACCTTTCCACCCTGTTACATCTATCCATGTTTCCTTTCCTAGCAGCCATAGCCTCCATGCTCACCCACACTAAAGGGGAACACACACACCGTACGGCAATGCTGGGAAATAGAACAGGTGCGGCAGGCGAGGTGTGAACGCGCGTCTGACGCCGCCGGTGTGGGGACCCACAAGACCACAACTAACCCCCATAGTCAGTACAGCCATCATGAACCAGCCCACAAGGCCACAACAGCCCTGCCAATCGGTCTCAGCCCTGTTGGCACGACGGTTTGTGCGTTGGTCTGGCGAGCGGGAGCCCCGGGTTCAATCCCCGCTTCTTCCCATCACTAAAACTTCCATAGGGAATGAATTGGACGACGCCCCCCCCATCCCCCTCTTCCCCCAAGGGGAAGCACAGCTGAGGTGCTTCTACTGTGAGAACACGGCCTGGGGGAATTCCAACCGGCCGCTCTACCTCCTGAGCCACTGCTACCTCTCTCTCTCACACACACACACACACACACACACACACACACACACACACACAGAGAGAGAGAGACAGTATGATATATCGTTGTTGTCGGGTGGAAACCTTGTATGTCCAAAACTTTTTGTATTTGTCATTTAAAAAATTACTTAAACTAGTGAAAACAGCCGATCTACAAGCACACAACGCCCCGCACCGCGAGGCGTTGTGTGCTTGTAGGTCTGCTGTTTTCACTACTTTTGTGCGACGGCCTTGTATGATGATGCAGGGCTTTGCCGTGGGAAAAGATTTACACATTTGAAACTTGGAGATACGAGGTTTCTGCCCGACAGTGACGATATGTCACAGTCCATAATAACTCTTCAAACTAATAGCTCTGTCCACCATGCAGTTAAAATATCACAACAGTTCAAGTTTTTAACAATAGTAAATATTACTACTTGGTTGAATGGCTGTATGGCATTTCTCTAATTAAATGAAATCTGAAAGATTCATAGGTGAGTTTTAGAGAGACGTTCTGGTCGGGAATCGAACCGGTGGCCTTTGGATTGCTGGAGAGCAGACGACACTGTAGCGCTGAACACAACCGCTTATCTCTTCCGGGAACTCTCACCACCAGCCAGAGTGGGGGAGGAGGGGGTGGAGTGGAGGTTATTTACGACCATTTGACTCTGGTACGATCTCCTCTTGCTTCTTCCTGCGTTTACCATCAGTTTGACCTCTGACATTTGAACATCTAAAGCAGGAGTCTTCAACGTTTTCAGGCCAAGGACCCCTTAGTTGAGAGAGAGATGAAGCAGGGACCCCCCACAACCTTTTCATAGATTCATAGTTCCATTGTTTGACAGCACAATCATCAGTGTATGTTGGATTCATGCCAAGTTGTGTTTTCAGATATTTAACCACTTGGACCGTCAATACTTAATAAACTTGACCTTTCACTCTGTACTTAGTCTGCTCTTTTTCCCCTCTACACCATCGGCTATTTTTGGCTAAAGTTCTCAGAATATGGACACAGGTTCAAGTGGTTCATATAAAAAAAGGAGAAAAAGGTTTCTAAGATTTGGAAGACCCCCTAGGGGTGCCGGACCCCCTGTTGAAAACCCTTGATCTAAATGGAATGGCAATATATAATATGTTTACATTAGCCTTCATAATGGTAAATGTTGCCTCTATGCAAGGTGGTTTAAACTGGAGAGATGCATAAGCAGACTGGTCTGTTGCAATTTTCTTCTTTTCCATTCTTGTTTTCTCCTCCTTCCCCCTCTCCCCTTCTATGTTCTTCCCTCTCCCCCCTGGGCGTAGGCGAATGTTCCCCAGCCCCCCGTGGACACGTTTTGCTACTAGCCTACTCCTACACATTGTACCCAAAAATCAGATTCCAGTCCAATTGGCTGTATAGAGGGTATGCGAATGCTTAAAGTGATCCCTGACTAATACGACAAATATGCCTTAATACATTATAATTGTCCTCTATAACTACAATGTAAAATTAAAAACACCTCAATTATTGTATTTCTTCTAGAAATAGCGAATCTTTCACTCAATAGGGGAAATGCCCGTCGCAAGTTGATGATGTCATAAATGTCAAGTGTGATCTATCCCTATGGAATTTATGGCATGCATGTGAAAATAAAAACAAACTTAATACTTCCTATGGTTAATATGAGCATCAAATCAATATTTCAAATGTGTTTGCTTGCGACAGGCATTTCCCCTACTGAGTGAAAGATTAGCTATTTCTAGAAGAAATAAAATATTTAAGGTGTTTTTAATTTTACATTGTAGTTATAGAGGACAATTATAATGTATTAAGACATATTTGTCGTATTAGTCAGGGATCACTTTAAAGTGAATGTCAAATCGTGTGGCAGATCGAGAGGCAAAGTGAGTTTAACATGGTTAAATGTTGTTTAATGCAGTCAGATAGGACTTTTCTGTTTGGATGTATGGGCTGTCAAGGCCAGAAAGTAGTTTTTTTGCCTCTCAGTAGGCGTTCCTGCGTAACTTCTGGGTATGATGATGATGTCACGCGCATACCCTCTATACTATAGGCTGCATGAACACACAGGAACGCGCCTGCCGCTCGCTCGCACTCACACACACACATGCCTTGCACGTGCACACACGATGTGCTTCAGTCCAGACCGCAACATTACATTTTGTCTGAGGTGTTTCTTCTCACAAACATACAAACATGTGCAACACTAGGCCTACAGGCCTCCAGTAGGCAATTCAGGCATGCATCATCATACAAGGCTGTCGCACAAAAGTAGTGAAAACAGCAGATCTACAAGCACGCGAGGCGTTGTGTGCTTGTAGATCGGCTGTTTTCACTAGTTTAATAAGTAATTTTTTAAATGACAAATACAAAAAGAAACGGTTTTGGACATACAAGGTTTCCACCCGAGGCACACAAAGACATCAAAGGGGACTTGGGGTTTTATCTGTCTGTAAAAAGTGTCCTCTCCAGACCATGAATGCAGTTTTTACTATTATGGTGAAAGAAATGCAAATTCCCTCTTTCCATGCCATACCTGAAGGCAGCATTCAAGGTCATTTCTTTGCCCAAACTCTCCTGAACATGGATGCAGCATCTTATGTTGAAAGAGTTGCCCTCTCTGTACGCCACATCTCCAGGATTCACTTCTTTATGCTTGGTTCGGTGTGGTGTCGTCAAGCACCGTAAAATAGCCGATCTCCCAGCTCACAAAGCCTCTCTAAGATTCTATGCACTTCCCTGCATGGCCTAATACCAATGTTATTTTTTTACAGCGTAACAGACCAGCCTTGCAGCGTCGCAGGTTCGAGTCCCGATCCTGACGACCTTTGCTGCGTGTCATCCCCACATCTCTCTCCCTGTTTCCTGTCAGCCTACTGTACACCTATCAATAAAGGCAGAAAAAGCAAAAAAATAGTATTGGGGGCAGGGTGGAGAGCCAAACAAGCCATTCATGTCTTGATCCTTCCAAAAAAAGGACCAAAAAAAAGGGATTACTGACATTTAGACCAATCCAACAAACAGGTGCCTATCCTATGTCGCCTATCCATCCATGCCACGGTTTTCTGTTTGAGGACTGTATGTGCAACCATGTGCAGTTTGGGTTATGGTGGTGCACTGTACATGCTCATTGATGAGCAAGATGTGGAGTTGCAGGAGTGCCAGTAAGCAACAGCATTGGAGACATAACGTTGCAAAAATACGTACCGGTACTTTTGCACTTATGTGTCGGCTCTTAATACTGGCTGCCTCTCTCACTCACTCACACACACACACACACACACACACACACACACACACACACACACACACACACACACACACACACACACACACACACACACACACACACACACACACACACACACACACACACACACAATAATACATTGTGGCAAAAAAAAAGCTATCTCCAGCTCAAAGCTCAACAGAGGATGCATTCATCCCAAACTGCGGAAATGACAAATATGACGCAGACGCAGGGTATGATAGCGACGTGAGGTACCTGTTGTGTCATTTGCAAAACTTCGGGAGAGGAGAGATCACACAGCAACAACGAGATCAGCGTCTCCTGATACAGCCAAGCCTAGCAGTCAATCTGTAAGTAGAGATATGATTATGAAATAGTGTTATAATGTGAGTTTTCATGGGATGTGTTGTTCTGTGGAAGGCAGATGATATTTTAAGTTGTTTAATGAATGTACATTGACTACTATAGGCCAACAGGTGTGGCAGGCCTAGCTTATGGATATAACCATCCATCCATAACCATCCTAGCAGCCAATTGTTGAACACAAATGTAATTTGTATTTTCCTTCTGCTATATATTTACTGAATTCCAGAATGATTCAAATTGTTTTGTATTGCCTTTTTTAAAGTTCTTAACATAGTTGTATATTTGTGTGAGTGTGAAAGTATGGAAAGGCCTTATTTGGGGAGAACGGGGTGAGAAGTTGACCTGGAAGCCAGAAACAGTGAGATGGCAGTGAAATCTAAACACCTACCATTATTTCATGTTATTATATATTAGTAGTATTGTCTTTTATCAACATTTGGTTCATCTTTCCCCACGGTCAGCATTTTGACAAAATCTGGCTAGCTTAATGCTTCAGGCTGATCTTTAGCTCAATGATTCATTATGGTTGTATACATAGTGCATGATACAAAGCTTTAGACCTGGGTAGGCGGACATTTGCTTTAAAATAAAAAAGGTAAAAGAATAACTTTGACCAGTGATGCTTATCGGTTTGCCCACTTTGCCCATTTCTCAACTCCACAGCCAGGTGGAAATGATGGCTGTGTGTGTGTGTGTGTGTGTGTGTGTGTGTGTGTGTGTGTGTGTGTGTGTGTGTGTGTGTGTGTGTGTGTGTGTGTGTGTGGGTGTGGGTGTGTTCTTATCTATTTTTCTCCTCTGCCCACTCGTACAGTATGCTTATCTTAAACTGTTCTCCCCTTTTGCCTGAGTGAGTCTGTGTGTGCATGCGTGTGTGTGTGTGTGTGTGTGTGTGTGTGTGTGTGTGTGTGTGTGTGTGTGTGTGTGTGTGTGTGTGTGTGTGTGTGTGTGTGTGTGTGTGTGTGTGTGCGTGTGAGTGAGAGAGAGAGAGAGAATATTTCAGCCCGCCTGTGATAGAAACCTTTTTCTCCTTTTTTTATATTAACCACCTGTCCTGAACTAATGTCCATATTCAAAGTATTCAAAGTAACTTACATTCTAGTGCAGGGGTCTTCAACGATTTCAGGCCAAGGACCCCTTAGTAGAGAGAGAGAGATGAAGCAGCAACCCCCACAACCTTTTCATAGATTCCATATAGTTTCACCATTTGACAGCACATAGTTTATGTTGGATTCATGTCAATTTGTGTTTTCAGATAACCACGTGACCTTTCACTTTAGTCGTCTCTTTTTCCCCTCTACACCAAAGCTCTTTGCCAAAAATAGAAGATCTACAACGCCTCGCGCTGTGAGGCGTTGTGAGCTTGTAGATATTTTAATGCTGGCTTATATATATTGACATGATTCCAAAATACATTGAGGATTGTGCTGTCAAACCATGCAACTATATGGAATCTCTGAAAAGGTTGTGGGGGTCCCTGATTCATCTCTCTCTCAACTAAGGGGTCCTTGGCCTGAAAACGTTGAAGACCCCTGATGGCATTATAAAATTTACCATTAATACCGGAGCGAAGTAACTTACATTCTAACTCTAGTGCAGGGAGGGGTCTTCAACGTTTTTCATGGACCCCTTAGTTGAGAGAGAGATGAAGCAGGGACCCCCACAACCTGTTCGTAGATTCCATATAGTTTCCTTGTTTGACAGCACAATCATCAGTGTATTTTGGATTCATGTCAATTTGTGTTTTCAGGTATTTAACCACTTGAACCGTCAATACTTAATAAACTTGACCTTTCACTCTTTAACTCCTTTTCCCCAATACACCAAAGCTCTTTGCCAAAAATAGCGCTGCGAGGCGTTGTGAGCTTGTAGATCTCACTCAAAGATTTGGAGGACCCCCTGTAGTAATTGACCCTTCTTCTAGTGATCCAATCAAAGGCCTTTTTTTTACCCTGCTCTAATCTAGCTATTACTACAGATGAAATAACAGAAATATGATCGATACAAGTTTACAATGAACCTTTATTCTCTCCAGGTGGTCATCAGAAGAGCCCTCTGTCTGCGCTTCCAGACATCCCAGTTCTCCATACATCTGAAATCACTACGTCTTCCAGTCATCTGGGTTCTCCATACATCTGAAAGCAGTAAGTCTCTTATTTCTTATTTATTTAGAACAGTGGTTCTCAATCTGTGGGTCGGGACCCCCAGGAGGGTCTCCACATGATTTGAGGGGGGGACGGGGGGGGACAGGCGGGGGGTCCCAGACGACAGTGAAGTGACAATTTAAGGACTTTTAAGACCTTTTTAATGCCAAATTGTCAAGGTTGTGAGCTTGCAGATCTGCTATTTTCACAATACAGTATGTATCTGTGGAACCGAGTCGAACTAAATTGAATGCCTCAACTCCTACATTTGTGTGTATTCTGGGGTGTCCCCAGTTCAAATATGATTATTTTGGGGGGTCCCCAGTTCAAATATGATTCGTTTGGGGGGTCACCAGTTCAAATATGATTCTTTTGGGGGGTCACGGCCTGAAAAGGTTGAGAATCACTGATTTATAAGAGTAGAATAAAGCTTATAACCTGTATTGAATAAGGTGATCATCATTTCTGATCATCTAGAGCAGGGGTTTGATTGATTGATTGAAGACTTTATTAGAAGTTTGCATAGGAAAAGGTTCAGTTTTGTGATGGTACAGTTCACTGGTACAAGGTCTGCTAAAAGGCGATCCTAGAAAAGACTATGCTTATTTCCACAGGAAACCATTAAAGTATCTCATAAAAATCTCATAAAGTCTACAACAGGGGGTCCGGGGCCCTCAGAGTTACTACAGGGGCTCCTCCAAATCTTCCAATCCTTTTTATATTAACAATTTGAACCCTAGTATCCATATTTTGAGAACTGTAGCCAAAAATAGCAGATCTAAAAGCTCACAACGCCTCGCGCTGCGAGGCGTTGAGAGCTTGTAGATTGGCTATTTTCGGCAAAAAGGTTTGGTGTAGAGGGGGAAAAGAGCAAAAGTTTAGTAGGTAATGACGGTTCAAGTGGTTAAATATCTTAAAACACAAATTGACATGAATCCAAAATACACTCACGAATTGTGCTGTCAAACGATGAAACTATATGGAATCTTTGAGAAGGTTGTGGGGGTCCCTGCTTCATCTCTCTCTCTCAACTAAGGGATCCTTGGCCTGAAAACGTTGAAGACCCCTGATCTAGAGAGAATCTACCAAGACATATCTGCCAAGTAGTGAGGGGGAGAGAGGGAGTGTTTGGGCACGGCTTGCAAAATGCACACACACACAGCAATGAAGCATCTCACTACTAAAAATACCGTACTATATCACACTGAAATGCATAAACCAACCCTCTAACTACTGTATGGATACGTACATTATATAGCCTTCTAAAAGTTAGTTTAAACTGAGGTATTTTTTTATTTCACCTGGTTTAAAGCAGCAGTGAATTGATTGATTGATTGATTATTTTATTAAACAAAAATGGAGAACAGTAAAAGTATAGTCAATACACTAGAAATGTAGTACAGTACAAGTGCTTTGTAGAAGGAGAATTTACCCATATTTGTCTTATGGGTTTGTCATATCAGATCATTGTGTGCGCTCCCTCTGGTGCTGTGGCTGTGGGTGTCGCTAACTCTTTGGAGATGTTTGGTCAGATATGCGGGTGCTGAGGGGATGGAGGGCAGATCTGCATTGACTATTTTGAAAGTCAATCCCATTTTTAGTTGTTTTACCCTGTCTTCAACGCTGAGCCATCTTAGGCTAGCAAAATGTGTGGGAGAAACATGGGTCATGGGGCCAGGGTGGAGAAGTAGCCGAATCAGTTTGTTTTGGGAGGTTTGGAGTTTTTAGTGGCTTTTTGGTGTTGGAGTACCATGAGGTGCAAGTGTAGTCAAAGTGGGACTGAATGAGGGCCCCAGCAAGAGTCCTGAGGGCACTTTTGTTGACGAAAGTGGAAATTACGCCCAGGAATCTTGTTCTCTGATTTACTTTTTTGATCACCATTGTTGCCATGCTATCCCCATACAGGTATTTGTCAAGAATACAGCCCAAATAAGTAATCTCTTCCTTGCTAGCGATTACTGTCATCAACTTTGACCTTGAAATCGTTTACATTTATCTCACTCAGAGAATGTCTGGTCCCAAAAAGAATGGATTCTGTTTTACCAAGGTGTAGAGACAGTTTGTTATCAGTAAACCAAGTACGAAAGCATGAAGTCAGATGATGACAGAGAACAGAGAAGTGTTCAGACCACAGAGGACAGACTGAGGAGAATGAGCTGTGTTGAAAAACCCCTGCACATAACCACACCCCCAGCCACGGTTCAACCAATCAGTGATTGCTCTAGTCTCACACACAGACACAGAACATAACTTACACTGTCACTCTATGTTAGTGCTGCTGCTGCTGCTGCTGCTGCTGCTGCTGCTGCTGTTGCTGCTGCTGCTAGTCTAAACTCTAGAGAATGCTCTGTAATATCACTAGGAAATACATATAGACTGAGTTATATTCAGTGGTGGAAACAAGTCATTTACTTATAAGCACTGAAAGTACAATGTTGAGGTATTTGTACTTTACTTGAGTATTTCCAATTTCCAAAACTTTGACTTCTACTCCACTACATATCTTGTATCCAAATGTTGTACTTTTACTCCACTACATTTATGTGAAGAAGTAACTACTAGTTACTTTGCAGATTTTGATTATTATTTAAACACTTCAACCCTACATTTTGGACAAAATGCTTTAATTGACATGATTTCACAAACCATGTTAGCCAGTCTGGGGTCACTTGGCACCTTCTGGCTCCTTCTGTTTATATTGTTTAGGCTCCATCATTCTACCATGGCTGACTGAAAAGGTTCACCTGGCTTTTACATAATCTTCTGTCACACTTTTTAGCCACCCTTATTCTTTTACCCACTCAGTTCTATACTTGTTCTGACATCTCTTTCATTTTTTCTTTAGACATTTGGCTTGTGTTCTGTCATATCTGTCAGTCTGTGTCCTTTTATGCCCATATATGTGCATACTGATGTGCCCATAAATGGAGACCTCTGCAAGATTGCAATGGACAGAGCAGTGTAATAAAGACTCACCTCTTCAGAATCCACCTAAACCCATAGTACTACTGTAACACTGCCCACACTGTGACCACACATGAAGATACATAGCAATTTTAGGTTTTAGAAGTTTGTTACTGATTATAGGTGCGTGGTCTACCTATGTTATTGTTTTTCTAGATTGATATTCCTATGCATTTGTTATATTGTTGTTGATGTACTGACCTATTATCTTGCTTATTATATTGATGTATTACCTGCTATTGTAAATCGCTTTGGATTAAAAGTGTCTGCTAAATGCCTAAATTGTAAATTGTAACCTTGGTCTCTGCCATGCAGCTTGTCAGGCCAGCTGAGGCCACAAAGCTTGACTGACCTCCAATCCACAAAGTGGATGGAAAGTCATCAGATCAGCTGATCTCCCCCCTTCCCCAAAAAGATAAATCTGAAAATCCCCATATATGGCCACAAAAGGGAACTTGTGGTCTCCGAGTAGACCAGTGCTCAGAGAGCATAATCGTGAGATTACATAATTACAAAAATACAAAATTACAATATTGCAAACTTAGAAAAGAATAATCACACCCAGCGGAGCCATTTATGAGTTAATTTCATTAAGTGTCTGGAGAAGCTTGGCCACTATGTATGTATGTATGTATGTATGTATGTATGTATGTATGTATGTATATAGCACAACACTTGTCTAAAGTGTATTAGTCAAATTCACAGCTGCATAATGCTGTACAAGAAAGAAAACATTTGCACCTGCCAGTAGCCCACAGCTTGTTGTTGTTTTGAACATTTTATATATATATATATATATATATATATATATATATATATATATATATATATAACAGTTAGTCTGTAATGTCTGTTAGTTATGTAACAGTTAGTTTGAGATTCAGGGTTGGGTGCCTTTTGTCACCAGTTGTGTTTTTAGGACCTCCAGGAGGGCCTCCACAGAGGATAGGAGGCTATGTGAGGGATTATAGGGAGGCACCAAGTCAGTAACATATTGTGGGGCAAGACCCTTTTGTGCCTTAAAAGCTATTAAAAGAATCTTAAAATCAATTCTAAAAACTACGGGAAGCCAGTGAAGGGTTGCTAAGACAGGGGTGATATGGGCCCCTTTTATTTGTGTTCATCAGGAGTCTGGCAGCTGCGTTAATTTGTACCATTTGCATGTGAGAAATTGGTGTTGGAGAAATGGCTTTGTGTGTTAGGCAGGTGCATAGGCCATTGCAATAATCTCACTTATATAAAATCTAAACCCTTAAAAACATGTGTTTGCATCTAACATTAAAAAAAGGGCAAACCTTGAATCCTAGGTAACTACTGAATTTCCCCCTTGGGATAATAAAGGTATCTATCTATCTATCTATCTATCTATCTATCTATCTATCTATCTCTCTACTGTATGTGAAAAAGGACGGGCTGAGACGGCTCAAGCTTGTTTCCAAATAGAAAAAAGGGAATTGTAATCATTGCCGACACCTATGCAGAGACTTGCATAGAATAGGCATTTTGTCATCAAGGTGGTAACTTGAACAAAAGACAGAATCCAGAACACACATGTTTCTGTTCAGGATAATGCTTCCAAGAAGAACAGAGTAGGAACGATTACATAATCAAGTTAATGAGAAGTATAATTGATCGTCCCACAATTTTTGAATTGCAAAATGTCACACTTTCTGCCAGAAGTTTGAGAAGTGAACAACCTTTTCACATATTTCTCCCACTATTCCTGTTCTTGTGTGTTTTGCAGAACCAGTAGATCTCAAGGATCATGCCAGAATGGGGATTCCTGTCCAGTTTGATGGACAATGCCCTGGCTCACAGGATCATGCCAGACTGGGGATTCCTGTCCAGTTTGATGGACAATGCCCTGGCTCACAGCACCCACATCGGGAAGATATGGATGGCTGTCCTCTTTCATTTACGCCTGGTGGTGCTGTTTACTGCCGTTAAAGCCGTGTGGAAAACGGGGGGTTTCCACTGTGTCGTGTTACTGGCGGGTTGCAAAGACTTTTGCTACGACTACTTCTTCCCCATCTCACCTATGCGCTACTGGACGATGGAGATCATATTTGTGTCAACCCCCACCCTGATCTACTTGGCTCATGTGACGTTCATCACCCGCGATGAGAACAAACTGCGTGAGCAGCTGGCCAACCCACAGCTGGCCAACCCCACCAGACGGCCCAGGTTCACCGATGAGAGCGGACATGTGAAGATCAAAGGAAAACTGCTGTGCACATATCTGCTACAGCTGTTAGGCAAAATCCTTATTGAAGCGGCATCCGTCTGGGGACAATACTACCTGTATCAGTTCAAAGTGCCGCTCGAGTACATATGCAATGCAGAGAACATCCCTAACCATCCCTGCCATGGAGCAACATTGTGCTACACGAACCTTCGTACAGAGAAAAGAATCTTCATCTACTATATGCTGACGGTTACCTGTCTCTCTTTGCTCCTCAACCTGCTTGAGCTGGTGTACCTCCTGTGCAAGCAGAAGTGCTGCAAGAAACGCAACCGCGGCCGAGTGGTGGTGGAATACGCGGACAGCGACAGCTACAACTCTCAAATGTTGGAGAACCTCCAGAACAACGATGTCAACCTGAACATCGATGGAGACGAGGGAGGAGCAGCAACAACTAGAGCTCTGGTTCATCGTCAGGGAAGGCGCACTTACGTATAGTCAACGTCACCGAATGAAAATGCCCTGTAATCCATAAACACAGTGGACAGTGTTTCTCTTCATCTCCTGCCATCCGTCCAGCTCCTCTGAACATTCTACCACCAGCCTCCATCCAGTCTTGGTCTCTGCCAATCAAGAACATGCAGATAGGCCACAAAGCTTGCCTGACCTGCCTTCCACAGAGTGGATGGAGAGGCATCAGATCAGCTGATTCCCCCCCCCCCCCCCCAAAAAAAAAAGATACATCTGAAAATCCCCTTATATGGGCAATTTGTGTTCTCCGAGTAAATCTCTGCTCAGAGAGAATAAAACATGTTTTTTAAATGTTCAAAACTGAAATAAAATAAAAAACTGAGATTAAAAAAATACAAAATTACAATATTACAAACTTTTTGTTCCCACCCATAATTTATGAATTAATTTAAGTGTCCAGAGAAATTGGCCAATGTGAACCTGGGCGTACAAACAGACACCAATTGACAAGTCAGTCTATAAATGTTCCTTCTGTATCTATCAGTCCTTGTCCCTTTTATGCCCATATATGGAGATATCTGTATCTATAAGTCCTTGTCCCTTTTATGCCCATATATGGAGACATCTGAATCTGTCAGTACTTGTCCCTTCTATGCCCATATATGGGCATAAAAATATAATTATTTTTCATATGAAGAATGAAAAGTCCTGTTATTGACCCTCACTGCACCAATAACTACCAGCCCATCTCAAACTCGGACACTGGGACTCTTCCACACTAACTCTGGGGAAGGCCCGGGATCGAACTGGGAACCTTGCAGTTCTCCATCCGTCCGCTCTACCGGCCACTCTACCCCTGAGCCACTGCTTCCTCAACTCTACTTCCCCTCCTCCACCATCACTGCCTTCACCCACTCCACCTACTGCACCCTCACCCCACGGCCCACACTTGACCCACGTCAAACAACCTGTCTAAAACTTCACCCAATAACCCATGAACTCTTCATCATTGACCCAGACTCCACCAACTCCACCCATGACTTCTCCCTTAATATTGACAGCTCCACCACTGTCAGCCCCTCCTCCACCCAGGTTCACAACCTTGGTGTCATCCTGGACCCCACCCTCTCCAGTCGCATGTCAACCAGGTCTTCTTTCACCTTGGTGAAATCCTCAGGTCATTTAACACCACGCTGTGGCCTTCTCAGTGGCCCCGCCCCCTCACTATGGAACAGGCACGTGCACATATAGATATCAAAGGGGGCTTGAGCCCCTGCCCTTGTGTCCATCTGTAAAAAGCGCCCTCTCCAGACCAGGAATGCAGTTTTTACTATGGTTAAAGAAATGCAAATGCCCTCTCTTTCCATGCCATACCTGAAAGCAGTATTCAGTATTCCCTTGTCCAAACTTTCCTGAACTTGAATGCAGCATCTTATGTTGAAATCAAGAAATGTGTAGAAATCAAGCATGGAAAATAGCAGACATCCAAGCTCAGAGCTTGGAGGGCTGCTATTTTCAATATTTTCACCAAAAGGCGCTTTTAGAAATGTCAGCCCCTGCCTCTCTAACATTCTCTACATGTCCCTGCTGTGGAACTCACTCCCAGCTCACACACACCCCCCCCCCCCCCCTCCTCTCAACATGTTTAAAACCACACTCAAAACCTTTTCACAGGTTTTCATTTTCATTTTATTTTTTATTTTTTATTTTTCATAGAAAAGAACGCGCGGTATATGAGATTACATATAGTGCTATATTTTCATATAGCACTTTTCTAAAGGTACTCAAAGTACCTAGAAAGTAGAGTTCTCAAATTCTGCCCAAACCCGACCATACCCTACCCGATAATTAGGGCCGGGTAGGGCCTAAAATGTATGCTAATTAGGAGGGCCTCGGGCTCAATGAAAAAAAGAAAATATAGTGTTTTATTATTTTATTACTTTTAGTTTTTTACTCAATTCTTCCCAAACCCGATCATACCCGAACAGACGTTTTCGGGCTGGGTAGGGCCTAAATATATGCTAATTAGTGAGGCTGTCCCAGTTAGGGCCGGGTTTTACATTTCAGGCCTGTTGAGAACTCTACAATAAAGTCTATATAATAATTATCATCACTATGTACAGTATGTGTGTATATGTATATGTATTATGTATTATCATTATTAATATCATCATAATCAATATCATTATTTTTATTATTAGTGTGGTTCCCCGACAGGGCAACACACTGTAGTTCTGGCGAAACTTTATTTTCACCACTAGATAAACTTTTTTGTGAATCAGATGCAATGAAGGAAGAACATTTGAGGAGTGGTGTTAGCTGGAGTATTGGTTGAGCTTCACATGACAGTTAACTTGATGCAGAATATAGTCACAGCAACCACACTTACAATTTCCAATTGCATCTTTCTAGTTATTATAATTTTATTATTATTACCCTTATTGTGATATTATTTTGGGGTCTTTTATACGATTATCATGTCCTACAGTCTGGTGTAACATACAGTACTCATGTTATAAACATGATGTGAGACGTGCATACTTTAATGCTCACGGCAGTAAAAAAACATATATATTTCAAAAGATTAAAACAATGTTGAAAATGTTAAACATTTAAAAACAAACAAACAAACAAACAAACCTAAGAAATTCCATTGATATGAAATACAAATTTTGAATAATTAGGGAAAAGAATAGCTGATTCACAAGCTTGTAGATCTGCTATTGGTCCCGAGCAAACAGCTAATTTCTCTCTAGCTAAAACGTTTGAACAAACACTGATGCAAAGCAATGATTACTATCACAATTATAGTAGAGCTATTTAACACTGTTACTGAACAAACACTCTATAGCAATGATTACTGTGACAATATAGAGCTATTTAACACTGTTACTGAACAAACACTCTATAGCATGGGTCTTCAATGTTATTCAGGTAAAGGACCCCCTAGCTGAGAGAGAGATAAAGCAGGGACCCCCCACTACATATCCTAGGCGTTGTGAGCTTTGTAGATCGGCTATTTTTTGGGCTAAACAGAATAGGGATGCTATCCTATCACACAAAGATTTGGCACGCCAACTGCCTGTAGTAACTCTGAGGACCCCCTAGGTGTCCCGGACCCCCTGTTGAAGATATAGAATTACTGAGGGCAGGAATTACATGAAGGCCATGGCCGTCGTTGCCCCTCAGGTTGGCCTTGTGCCCCTCCTAAAAATGGCACCCCTTAATTTCCTAAAACCTTTTTTTATTTGATGGCCTTCCTGCCCTGGCATTTGGCCTTTGTGCCCTAAAATAATTGCCTTACCCCTAAAATGAAGAAATTCCATGCCTGTCTGTGACATTCATAAATGACTTTGAAGGGAATTAAAGGCTAAAAGAATCCACAGTTTAAAGTCAGTAACTTAAAGACCTGTGAAACAATGGGATTTTATACTACAGTTACAGGACAATAGCCAGAGCAGACTAACTAGCAGACTTACTAAGGTAACGTTAAGTAGTAAGTACAAGCTCACAGCAGTTGTGAGCTTGTAGATCTGCTATTTTTTGAATAAACTGTACTAACCAATATTCACTTTTATTAACACTTTTTATAATTAAGTCTAAGCTCACAGCGTGTTGCACTGTGACACGTTGTGAGCTTGTATAGATGAGCTATTTTTGGAACAAACTGTACGAACCAATATTCACTTTTATTAACACTTTTTATTAGAGTGTCACTGCAACTGTGCAACATGTTGTGATCTTGTAGATCTGCTATTTGTTTGGGAACAAGCATTACTAACCAATACTTCACTTTGACAAACACTTTTTAAAATGTGAATTTATATCTTACTGTACACTGTGAACTCTATTAGGTCAAGCAGGAATGCAATGGTGAGCTAAAAGAATGGAACTCTAGTATTGATTCATAATCGGACAATGTGAAGGTTCTCAGTTGCTCATTGGTTGCAGATTCATTTCCAGTGTGTTGTTGTGTAAACTAAACCAGCCAATCAGAGTGATTGTTACTGAACAATCACTCTGTAGCACTGTTTCCCAAACATTGGGTCGGGACCCAAATGTGGGTCGCGCTCCAATTTCTATGGGTCACGACTCCAGTGCTCGAAAACTAGAGTTTTAGAAGAAAGAAATACAAATTTTACAATTGTTCAAACAAACAAACAAACAAACAAACAAACAAACAAACAAACAAACAGACACATCTAAGATATTCCAATAATGAAATAGTAATAATAATTAAGAAGTAGTGAAAATAGCCGATCTACAAGCTCTCAATGCGGTGCAATGCAACGTGTTTTGAGCTTGTAGATCCGCTATTAAAAGGTTTACAGCATTACAATGTGACAGCGATATGTACATATAAATGTATGTTTATGAATGTATTACAAACGGGGTCATCACTATGTTGGCTTGTGGAGGACATTTTTGTCAAAATATATATATTTTTTTCCCACAAGCATATAAACAATGAGTGGACAATAATATTATCAGAAACACATTAAAATAACTAGCCCTGAATGGGTGACAGGTCTGTATCTCAGAAAAACCATTTGGTTTATTTCAGAGAGTGCTCAAATGGAACCATTGGAACACTCTCAGAGAGGCCCAGTTCACCTCTGGGACAACCAGATCTTATTTTATTGTTGTTGGTACACGTTCATCACAAAAAAAAAGAAAAAAAGAAAAAATGTGTTTTGAGATATTTGAGTATTTCAGCAAGACTAGTGATGCATTTTGCATCATATGTTGCATCATGCTGCATCATATGATGCAAAATGCATTATGCAAACTCAGGATTGTGTTGAACGTGTCGCAAACAACAATAAAATAAGATCTGGTTGTCCCAGAGGTGAAGTGGGCCTTTAAGATAACACAGATTATGAAGAAATCAAAATGTTAAGATAAGAATTTGAACAATATAATGGTGTGTAAAAAAGACAATCACACATTTGTTCATGTATGGACATATTGATGACCCCAGATTGTAACCCTCATTATGATGACGTTTGAGCACTTTAGATTCATTTCTGCACTGTTTAACATTTCTGTCCTGTTTAAGAATGAATGAATAAACACTAAACTAACCAAGATAGCAACATGTGTCAAGTAATTAAGTATTTGATTAGAAGGTTTAGTAAGGCATTATGTCAGTAGTAATTCAGTTCTTGATTAGACCTCATGAGCAGGGCTGCCAAGTTCCAGATATTTTTAAGAGTGAGACATTTTTTGGGGGGGGCGCGAAATTTTTGCGAATTTTTTTGGCTTTTTTAACATCGATTTAGAGCGATTTCGTGGCGTGTGGGGCTTAAGTTGGTTGGCGCAGACGGGGTCACTACCTCATGCTTATAAAGCATTCAAACTGAGTGACCAGCACAAGTAGAAATAAACTTGCAACAAGAATGACCAATAAATATACATTTATTAGTAAAACTACTAATACTGAATACAGTACTACTAGTACTGATGAGACTCTCATCAGTAGGCTAGTGGTTCTCAACCTTTTCAGACTGCGCCCCAAATAATCATATTTTAACTGGGGACCCAGGCTATAACACGGTTCTACTGTGAAAATAGACATGTGAGCATGTAGATCTACTATTTTCACAATGTCTGCCTCTAATACTTGACAATTTGGCCAATGTTTAATTTGTCATTTTAGAGCTATTTTGTCACTTTAGAAATGTGCAGATACCCTTTATACACTTAAACTTTATGTTGGTTTGTTTACTGTTGAGTGAGAAAACAATGTTTCACATTAAGTTAATCATGGCGACCTCCACAAAATAATTTGGGGACCCCTGGGGGTCCCGACCCACAGGTTGAGAACCACTGGGCTACTGGGATTCTTCCCTCTAGTAGAGTAGTAGACCAGTAGTGTTGGTGCAAACCTCCCTATCTCTTCTAAAGCCCTCCTCAGAATATGGGAATATTAGGGTTCAAGACAAGTGGATATAGTAACCCATGAAATTATTGCGCGTGGGCTCTTTCGTGCATGCGCTCGCGGGAGGCAAGAGCTGGATTGTGGTCATCTTTGTGAAATATTGCCCGGCGTTTACTCGCGGAGCGAGTGTGTTTCTCCACCGCGGGGGCGGCGCGATCCCCGGCCCCGCAGATCGAAGGGATAAAGCCACCGTCTGTAGGGCTCTATCTCTCGCTCCGTCGCCTGCATGTGTGTGTAGAGGGGAGAGAGAGTGGAGGAGCAGAGCAGTTGCATTCACTGCGCTTAGAATTCTCCGTGCAACTTTTACCGAGTGAGAAAACCCCCGCAACTTTCGGGAGAGGTCTGTGGGATGGCTGTAAAATTGTGTGAGAAATGGCATGTGTGGCGTGTGGCGTGAGAAGAGGTTAAATTGCGTGACTCTCACGCTCAAAGCGTGAGACTTGGCAGCCCTGCTCATGAGTGTAAAATGAACCAAATGCACCAGTTTGGGTAATCTCTTCATGTAAGGTACAGTATTACAGTAATATCTGTACAGTATTAACGTAATCTCTTGATAAGGTACATTATTACAGTAATATCTTCATGTAAGGTACAGTATTACAGTAGCCAGTAGTGAAAAGGGAATTAACAACTATAAGGCCTGTTTCAAACAGTGAAAATACAAGTTGTGAGATTCACTTTCATAAAGGCTAAATGTGAATTAATAGCAGCATTTCCTTTTTTAAATATGAGATAAGGAACTTCAGTGTCAACTTTCTAATAGGTGTTCCAGCCTGAGGTTTGGATGGCTGGCACAGTGGGCAGATATTTACCTGCTAGCTTGTAGATTCACCGGTCTTTAAGCATTATTTTATGCTTTAACTATTAAAACATAGCAGACATACAAGCTCACAATCTGGAACATTTGTGTAGTATTTGAATATTTTTTACCCGCTTCTATAAATGTCTTCTATATCCTTCACAGGCGGTTCTCAAACATTTTTGGGGGGTCAAGGAAAATTACATGTATTTGGCCACGGACCCCCATCTCAAAATATGTTGTTCCAGGGACCACCCATAAGCAAATATTTGAGTCACAAATGTTCGCTTTTTAAATATTCAAAGACAAAAAGAAAAAGAGCAGATCTATTTTTCAATAGTTAAAGCATTACATAATTCTAGCCCAAAATGGGTTTTAAACTGTATACTCTCCCAGATCACAGAAGAGGTCATTTAGTGTCAGACCCGTTTATTCAGCTTGCTGCTTCTGTGCAAGGCATCACTGCATTGTTGGGCAACAGGCAGCCCATGGGCCACAACTGGCCCGCCTACGATGATAACTGGCCTGGCAAATTCTCTAGTAAATAGTTTATAGTGACAGTCTTACATAGGCTAGTAGTGATACTCAAAGTGGCTTATGGGGACCTTCAGGAGTTTCTGAAGGGCTTCATTACTGATAGTTTGGAATAGTTATCAAACTGGAGTTCTGTGAATTTGTAAAGTTTGAGGACCCCTGGGCTATAATGTCCAAATAGATAATTTACCTTCAGCTGAAGAATGTCTTTATCACTGTTCAGAGAGAATAACAGAATGCTGTTTCACAGTTTCTCTCCTTCAGGCATGTACGTGCACACATAGACATCAAAGGGGGCTTGAGCCCCTGCCCCTTTATCTGTCTGTAAAAAGTGCCCTCTCTCCAGACCATGAATGCTGTATTTACTATGATGAAAGAAATGCAAATGCCCTCTTGCCATGCCTTGTCCAAAATCTCCTGAACTTGAATGCAGCATCTTATGTTGAAAGAATTGCCCTCTCTGTGTAGAAATCCATGCTGTTACACCACATCTCCAGTATTGACTTGATTATGCTTAGTTCAGTGTGGTTTCAAGCACCGAAAATAGCCGACCTCCAAGCCGACCTCGACCGCAGCGCGACGCGTTGTGAGCTTGGAGGTCTGCTATTTTCTATGTTTTCACCAAAAGGCCCTTTTAGAAATGTCAGCCCCTGCCTCTCTAACATGCTCTGCACGTGCCTGTTCTCCATGTCTAAGAAGAGACCTTGAGCTCCTCTGGCCTGCTAGGAGAGAGCTGGTTTATCTCCGTTCCAAAGGAAACTGTTTAATGAACTAAATAAATTACTCTTTGTACCACATTCACCATGAGGCCTGCAGCACAACATGAGTATCACCCCACGCATTTCTATCTGCACCTAAGTGACATTTGATTACATCACACAAAATGTTTATGACCACATGAACAGAAGTACAAGGATGCTCGTACAAAGGTCATAAACAATGACCGTGCAGTCAGACAATATGAAAGAACAGCCAGTTACAAAGAGCCTAAATGGCAGAGTATTGTTACTGTAAATACAGTATAGTTGACATGCTTGTCAAATTGAGTGGCTACTTATAATGGCTGACACTGAGCCATACCTTGCTAAGTGTGTGGCCCTCCTTTTGGGGAGGCCTGCCATTTGTAAGCCCCTCACAACCAACCTCTGCCATGCATGCCCTAGGCTGCCAAAGATTAAAAAAAAAAAAAAAGTTTACAAGGACACACACACACACACACACACACACACACACACACACACACACACACACACACACACACACACACACACACACACACGTCTACCAGTATGCAGTAAATACCACACACAACTTGTATGGCAACAGCATTTGCATAGGATGGTATAAGTCAAAGTTCTAGTTCTTATTTAAATTTGCAGTATTGATACTTTACTTTTATGTTTACTCAAGTAAACATGTGAATACTTTAACACCACTGATTATTTCCTGTGCTTGCAGGCTTCTGGTGGTCCTAGCTGTCACTTCTAGCAGGGTCTCACTCTCTGCCTTATCCTCTCCCTGTATCTCAGCTCAAGTTCTGAATCTTCATCCCTGGGCGTTGCTCTTTCTACTAACTTTTTCTTTAGCCACATTATCAGCTTCTTCAGCTCTTTCTTTTCTCTTAAACATATCCGACTTTGAAGCTCCTTGTCAAACAGACAAACACTGAAACACAAACTAGTGGGCTAATACTGATATTTTCACAAATTGGTAACACCCAAGGTGACCATAAACTTTGTTGTCTCTAGTTAATATTTTGGTATAACTCTGCCAATCTGGAAGCTTAATAACAGTTATCACCCACTAAACAAACCTACATCCATATGAACCTGTGATGGCTTCTAGACAATACCTTTTGGAAACCAATGGTCTTATAAATAATTGATTCTAAAGTATGTTTCCCAGCGGAATCCATTTCTGCTCCCGATTTCTGTGTATTGTACATGGTTCATTAAATAATTTGCATATTGGAATACATTACTGCAAATAAGTTCATGATCAATCACATTAAGGTTAAATATTTCAAAAAGTGTGAAACATTTTTGGGAAAGTGGAGACACTTCTGTATCTTACTAGCATTGTACACAAAGAATTTGGTACACATCAGTCTAACGGTTTTCGAGGTACACCCCATAAAATCAGACACACACAGATGGCTGATTTACTTCTATGTAATATGTTTGAGCCCAGTAGTCTAACAAACAATACATTTGTCTTAAAATAAAACATATAATAATAATGATGACAATAATACTGACGAACACTTCAGGCAGTTTCAATTCAAAATCCTGTGGCCGGTGTACACACTCGAGCCGGTGTACACGACGCGATCATTTGCTCGAGTTCCTAAGGCTCGTGTTCACGCTTCACGATCACGAAGCCCGGTCTCTGTGCCGACTATCCTTTCTCAATGGGGGGCAGCAGAGAGCCATAGTCTAGCCTACTACTGCATGGTTGAGCTTCATACAGCCAAGTACTGCCTTGGCTGGTTCCCAAGGTGTGGTTTGGGGACCTCTGGGGGTCCCTGAGGGGTTACCAAGGGGATCCATGGCTGATTCCAAAAGTGTTGTTTGGGGACCCCCAGGGTTTCCATGGCTGGTTCACAAAAGCCTGGGACAGCCATGGCTAGTCCCAAAGTTGTTTCGGGGACCTCTGGGGGTCCATGAGGGGTTTCGAAGGAGCTCCATGGCTGGTCCCAAAGTTTCCGGGACCCCTGGAAATCCATGGACACCCAGGGACCCCCTGGTGCCGCTGCCGAAAACTGCAAAAATGACCAAATGACCACCCCAACGGGGCTGCTCACGGGGAATTCCGGGGACCACCGACGCCTGGTGCTCCATAACGGATGCAAAAGTGCTCGCAGCCCCTAGTGGAGGACCCCCTGCCACTGCAGCGCACATAAAATGCTGTAACTCGGGCTAGGAGCGACCGGGAGTGGTGGCACGGAGACAGCTGTGCGTAGAGCGCCACCTAGCGGTGGACCCCTGTAGCTCCTTGCACATGCGATTAACCGTGAACACGGGCAATAGTTTTACATGAGTTCGTGTACACGGCCAATAGTTTTACATGAACATGTCTGGGCTTAAGTACAGTTCTGCCTCGTATAGCCCAACAGAACCCTGCACAGCACAGCACAGCCCACTAAAGCAAAGTACAGCCAGCCAAAGCCCGATAGAGTAATGGCCTGGTGCAGCAATCTATATACCCCTCTTCCCTGGTCTATACTCACACTGGGCAAATGGGACTGGACTTGTGCTGGACCCTATTGGGCTCTGGTGGGAAGCATTTGGGCTCTGGTGGGCTGTGCTGGGATCTGTTGGGCTATATTGTACAGTACTAAAGCCAAGACATGTTCATGTAAAACTATTGGCCGTGTACACAAACTCATGTAAAACTATTGCCCGTGTACACAAACTCATGTAATACTATTGCCCGTGTACACAGTGGTTAATCACATTAACAAGGAGCTACAGGGCTGGCTGGAGCCTGGTGGACTATTCAAGGTGAATCCGGCCTGTTATAGCCTGGTTGAGCCATCTAACTTCCCCCTTCCCTGGTCTATACTCCTACTGTGTAGGATTGGGCTGGACTTAGGTTTTCTGAACTCTCTTAGGTTCTGGTGGGCTGTATTGGGCTCTGGTGGGCTGTGCTGTGCTGGGCTCTGTTGGGCTATACGAGGCAGTACAGTACTAAAGCCAAGACATGTTCATGTAAAACTATTGCCTGTGTACACAAACTCATGTAATAATATTGCCTGTGTACACAGTGGTTAATCGCATCTGCAAGGAGCTACAGGGCTTGCTGGAGCATGGAGCAGCCTGGTGGAGTCTGGTACAGCCCTTTGCACCCTGGTTTGGCCTATTCAAGCCGGATATGGCATGTAATGGCCTGGTAGAGCCATCTAACTACCCCCCCTTCCCTGGTCTATACTCTACTGGGCAGGACTGGGCTGCACTTAGGTTTGCTGGACTCTCTTAGGTTCTGGTGGGTTGTATTGGGCTCTGGTGGGCTGTGCTGTGCTGTGCTGGGCTCTGTTGGGCTACACAAGGCAGTACAGTACTAAAGCCAAGACATATTCATGTAAAACTATTGGCCGTGTACACAAAGTCATGTAAAACTATTGCTTGTGTACACAAACTCATGTAAAACTATTGCCCGTGTACACAGTGGTTAATCGCATGTGCAAGGAGCTACAGGGCTGGCTGGAGAATGGAGCAGCCTGGTGCAGTCCTGTGCACCCTGGTCTGGCCTATTCAAGCTCGATATGGGCTTTAATGGCCTGGTAGAGCCATCTAACTACCCCTCTTCCCTGGTCTATACTCTACTGGGCAGGACTGGGCTGGACTTAGGTTTGCTGGACTCTATTAGGTTCTGGTGGGTTGTATTGGGCTCTGGTGGGCTGTGCTGTGCTGTGCTGGGCTCTGTTGGGCTATACGAGGCAGTACAGTACTAAAGCCAAGACATGTTCATGTAAAACTATTGGCCGTGTACACAAACTCATGTAAAACTATTGCCCGTGTACACAGTCTATAATTGCATGTTTAAGGAGCTACAGGGCTGGCTCGAGGCTGGAGCAGCCTGTTGGAGTCTGGTGCAGTCATGTGCACCCTGGTCTGACCTATTCAAGCCGGATACGGCCTGTAATGGCCTGGTTGAGCCATCTAACTTCCCCCCTTCCCTGGTCTATACTCCTACTGGGCTGGACCTAGGTTTTCTTGACTCTATTGGGTTCTGGTTGGCTGTATTGGGCTCTGCTGTGCTGTGCTGTGCTGTGCTGGGCTCTGTTGGGCTATACAAGGCAGTACAGTACTAAAGCCAAGAAATGTTCATGTAAAATTATTGGCCGTGTACACAAACTCATGTAAAACTATTGCCCGTGTACACAAACTCATGTAAAACTATTGCCCGTGAACACAGTGGTTAATCGCATGTGCAAGGAGCTACAGGGCTGGCTGGAGCATGGAGCAGCCTGGTGCAGTCCTGTGCACCCTGGTCTGGCCTATTCAAGCTCGATATGGGCTTTAATGGCCTGGTAGAGCCATCTAACTACCCCTCTTCCCTGGTCTATACTCTACTGGGCAGGACTGGGCTGGACTTAGGTTTGCTGGACTCTATTAGGTTCTGGTGGGTTGTATTGGGCTCTGGTGGGCTGTGCTGTGCTTTGCTGGGCTCTGTTGGGCTATACGAGGCAGTACAGTACTAAAGCCTAGACATGTTCATGTAAAACTATTGGCCGTGTACACAAAGTCATGTAAAACTATTGCCCGTGTACACAGTCTATAATTGCATGTTTAAGGAGCTACAGGGCTGGCTCGAGGCTGGAGCAGCCTGTTGGAGTCTGGTGCAGTCATGTGCACCCTGGTCTGACCTATTCAAGCCGGATACGGCCTGTAATGGCCTGGTTGAGCCATCTAACTTCCCCCCTTCCCTGGTCTATACTCCTACTGGGCTGGACCTAGGTTTTCTTGACTCTATTGGGTTCTGGTTGGCTGTATTGGGCTCTGCTGTGCTGTGCTGTGCTGTGCTGGGCTCTGTTGGGCTATACAAGGCAGTACAGTACTAAAGCCAAGAAATGTTCATGTAAAATTATTGGCCGTGTACACAAACTCATGTAAAACTATTGCCCGTGTACACAAACTCATGTAAAACTATTGCCCGTGAACACAGTGGTTAATCGCATGTGCAAGGAGCTACAGGGCTGGCTGGAGCATGGAGCAGCCTGGTGCAGTCCTGTGCACCCTGGTCTGGCCTATTCAAGCTCGATATGGGCTTTAATGGCCTGGTAGAGCCATCTAACTACCCCTCTTCCCTGGTCTATACTCTACTGGGCAGGACTGGGCTGGACTTAGGTTTGCTGGACTCTATTAGGTTCTGGTGGGTTGTATTGGGCTCTGGTGGGCTGTGCTGTGCTGTGCTGGGCTCTGTTGGGCTATACGAGGCAGTACAGTACTAAAGCCTAGACATGTTCATGTAAAACTATTGGCCGTGTACACAAAGTCATGTAAAACTATTGCCCGTGTACACAGTGGCTTTTTCCTTGACCTTTCGAATTAGGAGTGTTGTAGAGACACGAGACCGGAACTCGGTTCTGAGATATGTTGTAGTGCTCTCCGAGACGGACATTTTGATATCTCATATGTCCCTCTACGGCCTTTTTATCCCTGGGATTTCCAATTTCACAAGGCTCATAGAGTGTATACCCCTTAGAGCCTTTTGGCCAGCAAACCAAAGTTACCAATCAACTCACAGGAGTGTTTGTGTGCGAGGACAGTTATATAGGCGTGTTCGTCTCTGCGATACGAACACACTGATGTGTGTATCATCTCTCTACGACGTTTCTGTGTGGAGTAAAACGTAACCCTAGTTGGAATTAGGGTTAGCCCCCTATGGGAATCTGTTTCCCGTTTGTCTCTACGCCCCCTAGAACCCGAGCTAGCCCTTCTAGAAGTGTTAGAAACGGACCGAAAGATTTTCAAACAACGGCACCAGCACCAACGGACTTGTCGTCAAAAAGTAAGTCGGAATAAGTGTTTTTTATCAAAAAAAAATTTAAATTATGTTCGTGGCGCCCGCATTTCGTGTCTTTTTCGCAAACGGAAGGGGTTAAATTTGTCGGAGAGACCCGAAACCAATTCCATTGGATCGGGGATCCTTCAAATATGAAATAAGTGGCCTGCTTAAAACAGAATGTTTTTTTCTTATTTTTCTATTGATTTTAAGGTCCAAACTCCGAGATAGAGTGACTTTGGCGCAGTTTTAAAGGTTTTAAAGTGTCGGAGAGACACGAAACCAATTCCATCGGATCGGGCATCCTTCAACGATGAAATTGATGTCCTGCTTGAAACAAACGGATTTTTTTTGAATTTCTTATTGATTTTAAGGACAGAAGGCCGCTTTTGAAGCCTGCCTTGACCTTTTGCTTGACCTTTCGAGCTAGGAGTGTTGTAGAGACACGAGACCAGGTTCGTTGGATTCAGCGTCAAAAAGTAAGTCAGAATAAGCGTCTTTTATCCGAAAGAATGTGTAATCGTGTTGGTGGCGTGCAAATTTCGTGTCTTTTTCGCAATCATAAAGGGTTAAAATTGTCGGAGAGACTGGCTGGAGCATGGAGCAGCCTGGTGGAGTCTGGTGCAGTCCTGTCTACCCTGGTCTGCCATTACAGTCACTGTAATGGCCTGGTGGAGTCATCTAACTACCCCCCTTCCCTGGTCTATACTCCTATTGGGCAGGACTGGGCTGGACTTAGGTTTGCTGGACTCTATTGGGCTCTGGTGGGCTGTATTGGGCTCTGGTGGGCTGTGCTGTGCTCTGTTGGGCTACACGAGGCAGTACAGTACTAAAGCCTGGACATGGTCATGTAAAACTATTGGCCATGTACACAAAGTCATGTAAAATTATTGCCCGTGTACACAAACTCATGTAAAACTATTGCCCGTGTACACAGTGGTTAATCGCATGTGCAAGGATCTACAGAGCTGGCTGGATGATGGAGCAGCCTGGTGGAGTCTGGTGCAGTCCTGTCTACCCTGGTCTGGCCTATTCAAGCCAGATCTGGACAGTAATGGCCTGGTGGAGTCATCTAACTACCCCCTTTCCCCGGTCTATACTCCTACTCGGCAGGACTGGGCTGGACTTAGGTTTGCTGGACTCTATTGGGCTCTGGTAGGCTGTATTGGGCTCTGGTGGGCCGTGTTGTGCTGTGCTGGGCTCTGTTGGGCTACACGAGACAGTACAGTACTAAAGCCTGAACATGTTCATGTAAAACTATTGGCTGTGTACACAGGGTTAGGGTTAATTATTATAATTGAATTTAAGGACACAACTGTTCAAGTGTGGAGAGCTACAGAGCTGGCGAGAGCCTATAGTGCAGTGTTCCAGACGGATCCAGCCTCATATAGTCCCCTTATAAGTCAGTGGTTCAACTATGGGACCCCTAGAGGGGTCTCCATACTCCCCTTATAAGTCAGTGGTTCAACTATGGGACCCCTAGAGGGGTCTCCAAATGATCTTGGGTGGTCCCAAATGATTAGCTTAATGTGAAACATTGTTTTTCCACTCAACAGTGTACAGAGGCTATCTGCACATTTCTAAAGAGACAATTTAAGGACTTTTTAATACTTTTAAAATGATAAATTAAATATTAGAGGCAGAAATTGTGAAAATATCAGATCTACATGCTCACGCCGCCCTGCGTTGTGAGGTGTTGTGAGCATGTAGATCTGCTATTTTCACAAGACCGTGTTTTACAAAATGTAACGCCTCAACTCTTTGTCCAAACAGTGAGGCATTGTGAGCTTGAAGATTAGCTATTTTCGCCATCTGTGGAACCAAGTCAAATAAATGCAAGGCCTACAATTCTCTGTCTGTCTGTCTGTCTGTCTGTCTGTCTGTCTGTCTGTCTGTCTGTCTGTCTGTCTGTCTGTCTATCTGGCAATATCCTCAGGGTGTCCAGTCAAAACACCACAAAACTGACATTCAAGGAGTAGTTCACCCCCAAAATGACTTATTTTTTCAATGTATTACTCACGCCATGGAGACTTGAGTTCAATAGAAAAAAAGTCACTTTGGGGGTGAACTACTCCTTTAATGAAATGTTTTTCTTCTCTTCACCCACACCAAATGATCACCACTCTGTTTTGTTACACATGTGTGGTTCTAAAGATGAAAGAAAAATGCAGGGCATTCACAATCCGGCTAATTAAACAACAAACAAATTGGAATTATGAGAAATATGTTAGTCGCACGCATACTGTACCAACAAAACACAGTAAGTCCAAATGGAAAACAAATACACTTGCACTGATCTGAAACATATTCTCTCCCAGTGAACTTGACTGACCAGTGAACAAAGACAGACTGGTGCCACTCATCAAGCAGAAGCCACTGATCAAAAGAAGGCACTAATTGACCACACCTGGCTTGGTGGCCTGAGTGGTGTAGTATAGTGTGTTGACAGCAAGGCTTATGCAGGCCAACCTAACTCTGTCCCTGGCATGTGTGAGGTGCTTGTAGATCTGTGGGGTGCTTGTAGATCTGCTGTATTGGGTTTTTTAACTAGTTTGAAGTGTTGGTGCCGTGCTGTGACAGCTTGAAGCAGGGATGGCTCCCCACAAACCCAATTGTGATGAAAAATATTTATTAAATAAATAAATGAAATATATATATATATATATATATATATATATATATGTGTGTGTGTGTGTGTGTGTGTGTGTGTGTGTGTGTGTGTGTGTGTGTGTGTGTGTGTGTGTGTGTGTGTGTGTGTGTGTGTGTGTGTGTGAAAGACAACTGACTTTTATGTAAACCATACTATATGGACAGTTTGTTCTGCATGTCACTATGCTGGAAAGTGTCTTCAGCCTTAATTTGTTGTAAAAAGAGGGTACCATCCCTCTGTCTGTTACTGAGAACTAAATAAAAGTTGAAATGAAATGACATAATTCACAGAGCACATGTCTAATAGTTTTGGCTCATAGCCTGCCACACTGTGGAAGCATGCATGAACTGCAAAATAGTAGCCTGCCACACTGTGGGAGCATGCATGAACTGCAAGTAGTACCCTAAAAATGTAAACAAAGGAAAAAGAATCAGTGTGGGTCATCTGTAGGACTGGTGGGCGAACAAGTGGTGTCAACGCGCAGAGATGGGCCCAGAGGACATGTAGAGTCTGTCCCCTTAATTTTCACGCCCCCACAGGCTGCGCAGTGGGACCCGGAATTTGGCCATGAACACCGGCCATAGAAACTGCTGCAAGTGCACACCTATTCCAATAAGGGTAATTATAATTAATAATAATAATAATGACCAGTAAGACGCCCTAAGGGCGAGAATCAACCTGCTGTCGAGTACCCAGGAAGAAGCAGACACTCGCCTCCTACTCCATGCTCTACATGCAGCTGAGCTGAATCTGGTTACAGAGGATACAGATGTCCTTGTTATATGCATAGGGGTCAGCAAGAGAATTCAGTGTCCCATGTACCAAAATGTGGCACTAAAACCCATCCAAGGTTCACTGACATCAGCAAGCTGAGTGATGCATTATAAGATGGAGTCTGTGATGCTCTGATTAGAACGCATTCCTTTACAGGCTCTGATACAGTCAGCGCTTTCACTGGATGTGGAAAGTCTAGCAGGTCCTGCCAAGACACCTTCAGGAAGTTGGGAAGCTCTTAGGAGGTCTCATGTCGTATGTACCTGCCTTCCACAAGCACAAGTGAAGTCAACATGCTTCACTACCATCTGTTTTGTGCAGTTTATTCTTGTCAACTTCCCCCTTGTGAAGATTCTCTTCATGCGTGCCTTGCGGGCAAACTATCAGGCTGCTATCTAGTACTATAACTAGTAACACTTATGTATATTAATCTGACTGGAATCCATCAATCATGAAGATGTACTCTTTTTGGCTTGCAGAGACTTGATCACATGACGCCACAATCAATCCTCCAGTTCTAGGCAACAAAGAAAGGAGGACCTTTTATTTTTATTTCCACACAACAACTCTAAAGTATATCCATGACAATATTAATTGAAGATGAGTGGTATTCACCTTTAAATACAAATACATTGGACAAAATACTTTATAGTAGTCATTAAGCTACTAATATAGACTGAAGTATGCATGTTTTTGCATGTTTGCATGTTTGGAATTGTAACAGCTGAAATCAATAATATACTAGTAAGACGCCTCAGGGCGACTAGCGACCTGGCCCTAAAGGGCGAGGTTGCGCCATGTCTCGGTCGTCTGGCCAGTGATGTATATTGGATATCTATCTATCTATCTATCTATCTATCTATCTATCTATCTATCTATCTACTGTATGTACCTCCCTGTTAAGGGTGACAGCCTGAATGTAGAAGGCACCCGGGAGCAGTATATGGTTCAGCGCCCAAGCCTTGTTTCTTACGTGATGAAGAAGCCCAACAAACGCACGGTGAGGCCTTTAGGAGGGCCATTCAAGCCACAAGCGGAGCCTGCAACACCATTGCAGCTAAAGAATACTGAGTGAAATGTCTGGTACTGGGAGTCTGGTGCAACACACAGGTCCTGGACCTGGTGAGAGCAGGAGTGGACCTAGTGAGACGTAGGAGGGGCCCGGGCAGGAGTCAACCCATAGCCTGGTCCTTCCACACGCCAGATTGCCTCTCCTAGTCTACACCAGATTGCCTCTCCTAGTCTTGGCAGAGTAGTTCTGGAGTGGTGGAGTGAATGGTCCTGTCTTCCCTAATAGGACTGATCGTGGCTAGCTACTGGGAGGTAAGTCGGGACTTGATCAACCCCGGCTGGGTCACCTCCCAGGAGCATCCATGTGATGGCTTTTCGCTAGGGTTAGGGTTTTCTATCCATCTATGTGCCTCCCTGTTAAGGAATGTGAAGCATATCGCACACACCAAAATGTCACATTATAAATAAGGAATGTGTTCCCCACCTTGTTATGCAATATAGAAAACTCTGTTACAAGTGAAAGTCTGGAATTCAAAACTATACTTGAGTAAAATTACGAAAGTATTCTCAGTCAGTCGGTCAGTCAATCAGTCAGTCGGTCGGTCGGTCGGTCGGTCAGCCGGTCAGTCAGTCAGCCAGTCAGCCAGTCAGTCAGACGCCGCCGGTGTGTCCCCCCCCTCCCCATGAATGGTTAATGAAGCATTTATATAGTACCTTTATGCAAGGCACTCTACAATGATGGTGCATTACATTCACACATTCACACAGTGATGTCAGAGGAAACCATGCAAGGCACCAACCTGCTCATCAGGAGCAGTTAGGGGTTCAGAGTCTTGCTCAAGGACACTTCAACACTAACTCTGGAGGAGTTCCAAGAGGCTGCTCTACCTCCCGAGTCACTGCTACCGCCCCCACACACATACAACACAAATTGACAAAAGTCCAAGATTTCATGAATCTAGTATACTCATAATGTACTCACTGGGGAGATGCACAAGCAGACTTGTCTGTTGCAATTTTCATTGTGTTCTCTCTCTTTCTGCCATTCTCCTCCTTCCCTCCTCTCCCCTTCTACTGTATGTTTTCCCTCTCCCCCCTGGGGTAGGAGAATGTTCCCCAGCCCTGGCACAGCTGCAGAGCTCTCGCGTTACGACCACAAGGTCATGGGTTCGATCCCCAGCACCACCAACTCAGTGTATGAGTAGCCCGGCTGGGGTGTGGCAAGTTGTGGGCTAATTACTGTGAAATCCATTTCCCAGCGGTCTAGCGCATTGTGAAACAGGGATAGACGGGGATATCGACAATAAGACATTATAACACTGTCAAAAATAACAAGTTCATTACATGGCATTATGATTTCGGCATTAGGCATCAGGGGTAATTGTACCCGTAATCTGACCCTAAAAACTCTCATGATAATTACATTAACAAAAACGGGAGCTCTAAATATATATATTTTTTGGCCATTGTATTATATGCCAGTGTGTGTGTGTGTGTGTGTGTGTGTGTGTGTGTGTGTATGTGTGTGTGTGTGTGTGTGTGTGTGTGTGTGTGTGTGTGTGTGTGTGTGTGTGTGTGTGTGTGTGTGTGTGTGTGCGCGCACGGGCTCGTGCGATTTGGTGGTTGTGTTTTGAAGACACTAACCATCTTGCAATCCTAGGGCCGACCCTGGTTGAGGCTCATTTCAATGTTATCTTATTTACTTTAATCTATTTTAAGACAGGACAGTGCTAGTTGATCAACACAGAACACAGAGTATAAAACACACCAGTACAAGTGTAAACCAAGCCCCCAGAACGGCTTGTAAATATTGAAGCAGCCTCCATACTGGCCAACGCTGGAACATAAGAGCGCGCCGCTGGGGTCTACAATAGGGTTCAATGGACGTCGAGTGAAGTTCATGACGTAATTACGTCTCGACGTAACACATTTTGGCAACTAAATAGTTGCCAATTTCCCCCACAATGCACCTGGATTCACCCACAATGCACTGGAATTCAGCTACTTCCGCACGCTTCAAAACGCCATTGAGCACTTGCATTGAAGTGAATAGCTGGGGGCGGAGCTATCCACTCTTATATACAGTATATACTCTATGGTGTAAACGAGCCAGAGTTGGCAAAAGCTACTTTTCATCCGTAATCTCCAGGGGGGGGGGGGGGGGGGGGGGGTTCCATTCTGAAACATCCCCATTGAGAACACCAAATTAGCATTCACCAGCGTTAGTTTGACTGTGGTTAGGGTTAAGGTTTGGTTTAGGTGGTCGGAACAGCAATGATTGGGAGTGCAGATGTGTAACCTTATACAGCCAATTGGACTGGAATCTGATTTTAGGACAAAACATGTGTAGGAGTAGGCTAGTAGCAAAACGTGTGTCCACAAGCTTGTACTGTAGATCAGTGGTTCTCAACCTGTGGGTCGGGACCCCAGGAGGGTCCCCAGGTGATTAACTTAATGTGCAACATTGTTTTCTTGCTCAACAGTTTACAAACCAACATAAAGTTTAAGTGTTTAGAGGGAATATGCACATTTCTAAAGTTACAATTTAAGGACTTTTTAATACCTCTAAAATGAAATATTAGAGGCAGAAATTGTGAAAATAGCCGATCTACATGCTCACACCAGCATTGTGAGCATGTAGATCTGCTATTTTCATAATAGAACCAGGTTCTACAAAATGTAATACCTCAACTCTTAGTGCTCATCTTGGGGATCACGGCCTGAAAAGGTTGAGAACTACTGCTGTAGATCAGCTGTTTTCTCCATTTGTGAAAATTTAACATTTTAGAAATGTATATATATATTTTATGTATATATTTATGTATATATTTATATATATATATATTTTATGTATATATATATATATATATATATATATATATATATACAGTATATATATACAGTATATATATATATATATATATATATATATACAGTATATATATATATATATATATATATATATATATATATATATATATATATATATATATATATATATATATACATAAAATAAAATAAAGCACTAGTATTGGGGGCAGGGTGGAGCAGTGGCGTCAGTTCAGAAAAAGCTAAGGTATGGCAACATGACTGGTGTCTTGCATGCGAGCGAGCAAGACACCAGTCATGTTGCCATACCTTAGCAACAGGCACGATGAAAAGTACATTTTATTATTTACCCCTGTAGCCAAGGTATGCCATAGCTTGCCATACCCAATTGACGCCTCTGGGGTGGAGAGCCAAACAAGCATGTCTTGATCCTTCCAAAAAAACAAAACAAAAAAAAAGGTATTACTGGCATTTAGACCAATCCAACTAACAGGTGCCTATCCATGCCACGGTTTTCTGTTTGAAGACTGTAAAACCATGTGCAGTTTGGGTTTTGGTTGTGCACTGTACGTAAGGGAGCATGCTCATTGATGAGCCAGATGTGGAGTTGAGGAGTGAATTGCATTGGTAGTGTCAGTTTGGCAACCACCGCATGGGGTTCAGTGTCTTGCTCAAGGACACCTCTTCGATACCTACTCTGGGGGAGAGCCCGAGATTGAACTGGCAACCTGCTTGTACCCAAGCGACCAGTGCTGCCCTGATAATACTACACTGTAGCAAAAAAACAGCTATCTCCTGAAAGCTATAACAGAGGATGCATTCATCCTACGCCTCCCAAACTGCGGAAATGACAAATATGACGCCGGCGCAGGGTCTGATAGTGGCCTGCTGTACCTGTTGCTCTTGTGTCACTTGCCAAAAGGAGAGAAGACGACAACGAGAGCAGCGTCTCCGTAGCAGCCTAGCAGTCCATCTGTAAGTAGAGAAATGATTATGAAATAGTGTTGTAATGAGAGTTTTCATGGGATGTGTTGTTCTGTGGAAGGCAGATGATATTTTAAGTTGTTTAATGAATGTATATTGACTAATAATAATAATAATGGATTGCATTTTTATATTTCAATAGGTGTGGCAGGCCTAGCTTATGGATAGAACCATCCATAACCAACCTAGCTTATGGCCCATGGGACAATTGTTGAACACAAATGTAATTTGTATTTTCCTTCTGCTATATATTTACTGAATTCCAAAATTATTCAAATTGTTTTGTATTGCCTTTTTGAAAGGTCTTAACATAGTTGTATGTTTGTGAGAGTTAGGTTTAAAGTATGGAAAGGCCTTTTTTGGGGAGAACGGGGTGAGAAGTTGACCTGGAAGCCAGAAACATTGAGATGGCAGTGAAATCTAAACACCTACAGTACAATTATTTTATGTTATTATATTAGTAGTATTGTCCTTTATCAACATTTGGTTCATCTTTCCCATGGTCAGCATTTTGACAAAACCTGGCTAGCTTAATGCTTCAGGCTGATCTTTAGCTCAATGATTCATATGGTTGTATACATAGTGCATGATATTAAGCTATAGACCTGGGTAGGCGGACATTTGCTTTAAAATAAAAGTCATGACACCAGAAAGGTAAAAGAACCAGTGATGTGATTAGAATCACTTTGCCCATGTGTCTGTCAACTCCACAGCCAGGTGGAAATGATGGCTGTGTCCAGATTTTAAGGTCACATGACAACTCTGTGTGTGTGTGTGTGTGTGTGTGTGTGTGTGTGTGTGTGTGTGTGTGTGTGTGTGTGTGTGTGTGTGTGTGTGTGTGTGCGCGTGCGTGCGTGCGTGCGTTATTCTCTCCAGGTGGTCCACAGAAGAGCCCTCTGTCTGCGCTTCAAGTTATCCTGGTTCTCCATACATCTGAAATCACTACGTCTTCCAGTCATCTGGGTTCTCCATACATCTGAAATCAGTAAGTCTCTTATTTAGAACAGAGGTTCTCATCCTGTGGACCCCCAGGGTACAGTTAAGTGTCAATTGAAGGACTTTTAAGACCCTTTTAATGCCAAATTGTCTTGTGAGCTTGTAGATCTGCCATTTTCACAATACAGTATTTATCTGTGGAACCGAGTCAAACTAAACTGAATGCCTCAACTCCTACATTCCAGGTGCTTGGAATGTATTCTGGGGGGTCCCCAGTTCAAATAATATTATTTTTAGGGTGGTCTCCAGTTCACTTATGATTATTTTGGGGTGTCCTCAGTTCAAATATGATTCTTTTGGGGTGTCCCTGTACCATTTATCATTTCTGATCATTTAGAGGGAGTCTACCACAACATATGTGCCCAGTAGCGAGGGGGAGAGAGGGAGTGTTTGGGTACGGCTCGCAACATGCACACACAGAGCAATGAAGCATCTGATCTCACTGCTAGAAAATACTATATCACACTGAAATGCATGAACCAACACTCTAACTCCTGTTTGGATATGAAAAAAAGAGTTTAAACTGAAGTATGGTTGTGTTTATTACACCTGGTTTAAAGCAGCAGTGAATTGATTGATTGATTATTTTATTAAACAATAATGGAGAACAGTACAAGTATAGTCAATACAATAGAATTTGTAGAAGGAGAATTTACACATATTTGTCTTATGGGTTTGTGTTATCAGATCATTGTGTGCGCTCCCTATGGTGTTGTGGCTGCGTGCACTAACCTTTTGGAGATGTTTGGTCAAATATGCGGGTACTGAGGGGATGGAGGCCAGATCTGTATTGACTATTTTGAAAGTCAATCCCATTTTTAGTGGTTTAACCTTGTCTTCAATGCAGGGTCAAAAAGGCTAGCAAAATATGTGGGAGAAACATGGGTCATGGGCCCCAGGTGGAGAAGTAGCCGAATCAGTTTGTTTTGGGAGGTTTTGAGCTTAGTCTTTAGTGGCTTTTTGATGTTGGAGTACCAGGAGGTGTAAGCATAGTCAAAGTGGGGCTGAATGAGGGCCCCAGCAAGAGTCCTGAGGGCACTTTTGTTGACAAAAGTGGAAATTATACAGCCCAAATAGGTCATCTCTTCCTTGCTAGAGATTACTGTGTAATCAACTTTGACCTTGAAATCGTTTACATTTCTCTCTCTCGGAGAATGTCTGGTCCGTAAAATAATGGATTCTGTTTTACCACGGTGTAGAGACAGTTTGTTATCAGTAAGCCAAGTATGAAAGCATGAAGTCAGATGATGAAGAGAGAACCAGAGAAGTGTTCAGACCACAGCACAGAGGAGAGACTGAGGAGAATGAGCTGTGTTGAAAAACCCCTGCACATAACCACACCCCCAGCCACGGATAAACCAATCAGTGATGGCTGTAGTCTCACACACAGAAAATAACTTCCACTGTCACTCTCTTTTAGTGCTGCTGCTGCTGCTGGTCTAGAGCAATGTTTCTCAACCAGTGGTTTGGTGTCCCTTTGAGATGCTTTGGTGTTCCTTTGAAATTCAACAGTGAAGTCACAATCTAAGCACTTTTAAACCCCTTTTAATACCTCAACAAAGAAAAGGAAAAAGAACATTACTGCATTAAAAGTAATCAACAAACTATATAGAAACTGGTAAAACATTGGCCAAATTGTAAAATAATCTAAGAAAGAGGCAAACATTTTGATAATAGCCACACGCACTGTATATCTAGGTGTGCCCTGGGATCTTTTGGCTGTGAAAAGAGTGCCCTGGTTGAGAAACAGTGGTTTAGAGAATGCTCTGTAGCCTCTGTTTGACTATAAGACAAGTTAATTTGACTTCTAAATACATTTATGGACAGAGAGAAACATGTATAACATGTATAAGTACAAAGTACATTTACTTAAGCACTGTGCTTTGGTCCACTTTTGAGGTATTTGTACTTTACTTGAGTATTTACACATTTCAACACTTTTACTTTTATAGAAAACAGAGAGTATAAGGAGTGCATCTGTTTGGCTGTAGAGTAAAACTCTCCCACACAAGGTTCTCTTTGGTAGCCAGGTGACAAAATTGTTGCAAACAAAGTTAGATCAAGGCACTCTTGGGGGAAATTTAAAAAGCCTAGCAAGAAAAGATTAAAAATTCACCTACGCGTTGCGGCACAATGCCTTCTTCAGGGTGACTAAACAAAAAGCTGAACAAACATGTTTTTTTATAGGAAACAGGATATGACATCACATCACAAGCTCTAGGTTGACTGGGAGGATAAAACCACACCACTTTCACTCACACACACACACACACACACACACACACACACACACACACACACACACACACACACACACACACACACACACACACACACACACACACACACACACACACACACACACACACAGAAGAACAAACAAATACAGTTAAAAAAAACACTTTACAATATCTCCAAATCACTTAGAAGAACAAACAATTATACATAAAGGTGAATAATCTATTTCCTCATTGAGGCCTGGAAACTCCATGGCTTTAGGTTTAAAAAAAGAGGTGTTTTAGTCTATCCCCACCCCTTTTGGAATTGGGGACCACCTCAATAGCCATGACCTTAAGGGCATTAGGGCTGACATGACCACCATCCTGTAATGTTTTGGCAAAACATTACATACAGGCTGGTCATGTCCCCTTTTTTGTTTAGTCACCCTGAAGAAGGCATTATGTGCCGCAACGTGTAGGAGCATTTTCCATGCATTAGCCCTAAAATAAAGGCTTTTTAACTTTATTTGCACTTTTACTTACATCTCAGATCCAAAAGTTGTACTTTTACTCCACTGCATTTTTTTGACCTTTAGACACTAGTTACTTTGCAGATTTGATTATTATTTCAGAACATGCATTAACCACTTCAACCCTATATACATTTTGGTCAACATGCTTTGATTTAATTGACATGATTTCACAAACCATGTTAGCCAGTCTGGTAGACAAGGAACTGTGTCAGTTCTCCATGTATGGCTCCTTCTCTGTTTATGTTGTTTAGGCTACACCATTCTACCATGGCTAACTGAAACGTTTCACCTGGCTTTTACATAATCTTCTGTCACACTTTTTAGCCACCCTTATTATTTTACCCACTCAGTTCTATACTTGTTCTGACATCTCTTTAGTTTTTTTCTTTAGACGTTCGGCTTGTGTTCTGAGCCGTAGTATTGTCATGCTTGCAGGTCTGTTGTGGTTTGAACTCGGGTTTGAAATAGAAATCACACCCCGAGTGTGATTTTGTGGGAGCGTTTCGCTGTTACTAGTACTACGTGTCATCTGTTCGACACCCAAACCCAACCCTTACCCTAAACGTAACCTCCTTGGGGTGAGTCGCTAATCCTCCGGACGCTCCTTTGTCGAACTGGCGGTCGTTCGAAAGAGTGAGATTTCACAGATTTTTTAGGTGCCTTTTATGAGTTAATTTCATTACGTGTTCTACGAAGCTTTGCCGTTGAGCAGTTAGCAACGCTCAAAAAATAAACAGCAATTGACTTCTCCTTTATAAATGGCAGGAATGGCAGGACTAATATTATTAATGCACTTTGGCTATGTGCAACAATCCAACTGCAGACATTATATTGCGTTGTGTTAGGCCAACAGAAAGGGTTCTATACTCACACCGACAGCCTTCTGACCATGCAGGCCTGTTAGACCTGTCACCGGGTCCCCAGGGAATCCATTTGCAGCCATATAAAAGTCCTTCCCAGCAGCAAGGCCCTTCAGTTGTAACTACAATGGCTGGTGTAGCACTCCTTAAAAAAAGCACAGAAACAGTCATAAATATAACACAGATTTCACAATGCAACATTTTGAAAAAAATAATTAAATGAAAACCAAAACGTTAAATGAGTTGAGTTGAACAAGTAAAATGTTCTTCAAGCAGAATCAAGAGTTGCTTTAATCTCAATGTAAACTAACACAACATGCTGACTGATATTTTATCTATAGCTAGAACACATGTAGTTTTCAAGAACTCTTTCATGACACTGCTAAATGTCAAGAAAACTCAGAAAACTACATAAGCCTAACCTATTTCCTTTTTTATTATGTCCTTATTGTTATTATTTTATTTAATATATTAACTTCTTATCATTAAAAAAAAAATAGGACTTCAATAGGAGTTGTCTGCAATGGAGAATGTCTTAAAGGATAACTTTAGTTTTTATTACAACAAGGGTTCGTATTTTAGATTGTAATTAAAGAATATAAAAGATGAGTGTTAAAACTATTTAATTTACTTCTTTCTATTGTTTTAGAGATTCTTATTTCAGTGGTTGGGGGCATTTTGCACTTTTTATATTCCTGTTTTTGTGTGTTTTGCAGAACCAGTAGGATCATGCCAGGAGACTGGGGATTCCTGTCCAAATTGATGGACAACGCCCAGGCTCACAGCAGCCCCATCGGGCAGATGTGGATGGCTATCCTCTTCCTCTTCCGCCTGTTGGTGCTGTTCGGTGGCGCTGAAGGCACGTGGAGCGACGAGGTGTCGGGTTTCACATGTGACACAAGGGAATTCGTTTGCGAAGAATATTGTTACAAGCACTTCTTCCCCATCTCACCCATGAGCTTCTGGACGCTGCAGATCATCTTGGTGTCGACGCCCACTCTGGCGTACTTGGCCCATGTGACGTGCATCACCCGCGATGAGAACAAACTGCGTGAGCAGCTGGCCAACCCACAGCTGGCCAACCCCACCAGACGGCCCAGGTTCACCGACGAGAGGGGACGTGTGAAGATCAAAGGGAAGATCCTCTGCAGCTACCTGCTCCAACTGTTGACCAAGATAGCGATCGAAGCGGTCTCCGTCTGGTTACAGTACAAGCTGTTTAATTTGGAAGTGAAGTGGCACTACGTGTGCAATGCAGAGTATGACATTAACCATCAATGCAAAACACCCACAGATTGCTACATGCCCCGCAATGAAGCAAAGGAAGGCTATTTCCTCTACTTTGTGGCCATTGCTTGCTTCTCCGTTCTCCTCAACATTCTTGAGATGGTGTACCTTCTGTGCAAGCAGAAGTGCTGCTTCAGACCCTGCAAGCAACGCAACCGCAGCAGAGTGGTGGTGGAAGACCCGGACAGCGTGCAGATCCACGGCCTCCCCATGGAGAACCCGGACGGGGTGCAGATCCACAGCCTCCCCAACAACTCTCACATGTTGCAGAACCTACAGAACCAGCAGCTGGAGGACAACGATGTGGTGATGGAGGTTGAGGAGGGACTGACTGGGAGCCTCTCTAGGAGGCTGGATGGACACCAGGGAGAAGAAACAACGAGAGCTCTGGTTCATCATCAGGGAAGGCGCTCTTTCCTATTCCCCTAGTGCAGCTTCTCTGAACGTTCTACCACCAGCCTCCACCCGGAACATGCAGATTGTCAGGCCACAAAGCTGCCCAAAAATCCCCATATATGGGCATACCTGTAAAAGGGAACTTGTGGTCTCCGAGTAGACCTGTGCTCAGAGAGCATAAAACATTCTTTTAAATGTTAAAAACAAAAACTCAAAAACTGAGAAAAACCATAACCCCAACTTAGAAGAGTTAATTTCATAAATAGTGTCCGGAGAAGCTTGGCCAAACAGACACCAATTGACCAATTAGTCTATAAATGTTCCTTTTATGTCCATATATGGAGATATCTGTATCTGTCAGTCCTTGTCCCTTTTATGCCCATATATGGAGATATCTGCATCTGTCAGACCTTGTCCCTTTTATGCCCATATATGGAGATGTCTGTATCTATCAGTGTGTTCCTTTTATGCCCATAAATGGAGATATCTGTATCTATCTGTCCTTGTCCCTTTTATGCCCATACATGGAGAAAAAAATAAATCCTGTTATTGACCCTCACTGCCCTAATAACTACCGGCCCATCTCAAACCTCCCATTTCGGACAAAAATCCCGGACCGAGTCCAAATCACTGCATACCTGGAACAGATGACCTCTGAACACATCTGTACCAAACACAGAGACTGACAGTGATAAATGACCTCCTGCTATCCTCTGACAGCGACTAACTCAACATCCTCCATTCTATACCGTTATCATCTCACATCACATGTCAGCCACGGCGTCCCCCAAGGCTCAGTGCCTGGACCCCCTCCTCTTCATCCTGTAAATATGCTCGGACACTGGGACACTCCGCAGACACAGCCTCCATTACATGGTGCATTTATATGGTACTTTATTCCAAAGCGCTTTAGATTGTGCATTATATTCTCAGGTTCACTCACACATTCATACACCGATGGCAGAGGAAACCATGCAAGGCACCAACCTGCTCATCAGGAGCAGTTAGGCGTTCAGAGTCTTGCTCAAGGACTCTTCCACACCAACTCTGGGGGAGCCTGGGATCGAACTGGGAACCTTGCGGTTCTCTATCCAGACACTCTACCCCTGAGCCACTGCCGCCTCAACTCAACCTCCCCTCCTCCACCATCAATGCCTTCACCCACTTCACCCCCTGCCTGACCCACGTCAAACCATGGATGGAAACAACCTGTCTAAAACTCCACCCAATAACTCTGAACTCTTCATCATTGGCCCAGACTCCACCAACTCCACCCATGACTTCTCCTCCACCCAGGTTCACAACCTTGGTGTCAACCTGGACCCCATCCTCTCCTTCCAGTCCCATGTCAACCAGGTCACTTAAACTGTCTTCTTTCACCTTGGTGAAATCCTCAGGTCAGTTCACACCAAGCTGTGGCCTTCTCAGTGGCCCCGCCCCCTCACTGTGGAACAGGCACGTGCACACATAGACATCAAAGGGGGCTTGAGCCCCTGCCCTTGTGTCCATCTGTAAAAAGTGCCCTCTCCAGATACCTGAAGGCAGCATTCAAGATTCCCTTGTCCAAACTCTCCTGAACTTGAATGCAGCATCTTATGTTGAAATCAAGAAATGTGTAGAAATCAAGCATGGAAAACTTGCTGCAGAATACTGTCACAGCAACCACACTTACAATTTCCAATTCCATCTTTCTAGTTATTATTATTTTATTATTATTATTGTGATATTATTTTGGGGTCTTTTATAAGATTATCATGTCCTACAGTCTGGTGTAACATACAGTACTCATGTTATAAACATGATGTGAGACATGCAGACTTTAACGCTCATGACGCCAGTAAAAAAACATATACATTTCAAAAGATTAAAAAAAAAAGAAAAAAAATAAACGTTTTAAAAATGTAAAATGTTATAAATTTAAAAACAAACAAACAAACCTAAGAAATGCCATAAATATACAATAACAATTTTGAATAAGTAGGGGAAAAAATAGCCGATTCACAAGCTTGTAGATCTGCTATTTTCACTAGTTTGTGTCCTGAGCAAACAGCTAATTTCTCTCGAGCTAAAACGTTTGAACAAACACTCTATAGCAATGATTACTATCACAATATAGTAGAGCTATTTAACACGGTTACTGAACAAACACTCTATAGCATGGGTCTTCAATGTTGTGCAGGTAAAGGACCCCCTAGCTGAGAGAGAGAGAGATAAAGCCGGGACCCCCCACTACATATCCTATTGTATAGAATTGTGTTGTAGATTAAATGTTTTCATAGATTTCATATATCTCTTCATAGACTTGTGTTGGATCAATGTAAATGTGTATTTTCAGATATTTAACCACTTAAACTCTCAATACTTACTAAACTTTACTTTCCACCGTGTTCTTTAGTCTGCTCTTTTTCCCCTCTACATCAAACATCTTTGTCAAAACTAGCCGATCTACAAGCTCACAACACATCGTGCTGCGAGGCGTTGTGAGCTTGTAGATCGGCTATGTTTTGGGCTAAACAGAATAGGGATTCTATCTATCACACAAAGATTTGGCACGCCAACCCCCTGTAGTAACTCTGAGGACCCCCTAGGTGTCCCAGACCCCCTGTTGAAGACATAGAATTACTGAGGGCAGGAATTACATGAAGGCCATGGCCGTCGTTGCCCCTCAAGTTGGCCTTGTGCCCCTCCTAAAAATGGCAAGCCCTGAGGCCACAGTGGCCTTAATGCCCCAGCCCAGCTGACTACCACTTTCTCCTCTGCCTCTGTCTTGTCATGTAGACACCAGTGTCTTTTGTTGATTCCCCATCTTTAAACCAATCCAGTATCTTTGATTTGTGCAGGGAAATACCAATGTATTTATTTCACAGCAGATTGTCTACATATTCAATTTAAAATCATCCTTAACCCTTCATTTCCTAAAACCTTTTATTTGATAGCCTTCCTGCCCTGGTGTTTGACAGATGGGGTACAGAGCCCTAAAAAAATGGACAACAGCAAAGGCCAAGTGGCCTTGCCCCTAAAATTATGAAATTCCAGGCCTGTAAAGGACTTTGAAGGGAATTAAAGGCTAAAATAATCCACATAAAGTCAGTGTTATCTTACAGACCTCTGAAACAATGTGATTTTATACTGCAGTTACAGGACAATAGCCAGAGCAGACTTTACTAACCTGATGGAGGGTAAAGTTTAGTAAGTACAAGCTAACAGCGAGCATGTATGTAGATCAGCTATTTTTGGAACAAACTTTACTAATCAATAGTGCACTTTTATAAAACCTTTTTTATTAGAAAGTAAAAGCTCACAAGCGTGTTGTACTGTGACTCGTTGTGAGCTTGTATAGATGAGCTATTTTTGGAACGAACTTTACTAACCAATTCACTTTTATAAACACTTTTTATTAGTAAGTACAAACTCACAGCGTGTCACACTGCAACTGTGCAACACGTTGTGATCTTGTAGATACGCTTTTTTTAACAAGCATTACTAACCAATGCTTCACTTTGATAAACACTTTTTAAAATGTGAATTTATATCTTTGTTTACACTGTGCACTGTATGCTCCAAGACAATAGGTCATGCAGTAATGCAAGGTGAACTAAAATAATAGAACTCCAGTATTGATTCAGAATCGGACAATGTGAAGGTTCTCAGTTGCTCATTGGTTGCAGATTCATTTCCAGTGTGGTGTTGTGTAAACCAAACCAGCCAATCAGAGTGATTGTTACTGAACAATCACTCTGTAGCACTGTTTCCCAAACAGTGGGTCGGGACCCAAGCGTGGGTCGCACTCCAATTTCTATGGGTCACGACTCCAGTGCTCGAAAACTTGAGTTTTAGAAGAAAAAAATTACGAACTGTTCAAACAAACCAACAAACACATCTAAGAAATTCCAGGAATAAAATATAATGATAATGAATTAGTAGTGAACATTGCCGATCTAAAAGCTCTCAATGCGGTGCAATGCAACGTGTTGTGAGCTTGTAGATCTGCTATTAAAACGTTTGGAAAGCACTGCTCTACAGCAATACAGGGTGACAGAGATTGTACATATAAATGTATGTTTATGAATGTATTACAAACAGGGGTCATTGTGGAGAACATTTTTTTAATCTATTTCTTCCACAAGCATACAAAATGAGTGGACAATATTACCAGAAACTAGCCCTGAATAACCATAACAGGTTTGTAACTCTGAGAGTGTGCAAATGGAACCTTATGGACACATTTGATGACCCCAGATTGTAACCCTTTATTATGATGACGTTTGAGCACTTTAGATTCATTTCTGCACTGTTTAACATTTCTGTCCTGTTTAAGAATTAATGAATAAACACTAAACTAACCAAGATTATTGGAGCAACATTTGTCGTGTAAGGTATTACAGTATGTCAGTAGTAATTAAGTACTTGATTAGACGCTATAGTAAGGTATTATGTCAGTAGTAATTTAGTATTGATTAGACCTCATGAGTGTAAAATGAACCAAATGGACCAGTTTGGGTAATCTCTTCGGGTAAGGTACCGTATTGCAGTAATATCTTCATGTAAGGTACAGTATTACAGTAGTGAAAAGGAACAACGTGCTTTTATGAAACTATAAGGCCTGTTTCAAACAGTGAAAATACAAGACAAGTTATGAGCTTCACTTTCATAAAGGCTGAATGTGAATTAATAGCTGCATTTTTATCATTTCCTTTTTTTAAATATGAGATAAGGAACTTCAGTGTCAACTTTCTAATAAGTGTTCCAGCCTGGGGTTTGGATGGCTGGCACAGTGGGCAGATATTTACTTTCTAGCTTGTAGATTCACCGTTCTTTTAAAAGACATTTAGACCTGAATGCAAATCTGTGTCACTTTAGATTTTAACCACTTTAACCAATATGTTATGCTTTAAACTATTGAAAAATTGCAGATATACAAGCTCACAATCGTGAACATTTGTGCAAGTCTTTGAATATTTGTGACCCGCTTCTATAAATGTCTTCTAAATCCTTCTTCTAAATCAGTGGTTCTCAAACCTTTTCATGTCAAGGACCCCCAAAATTACATGCATTTGGCCGCAGACCCCCACATCTCAAAATATGTTGTTCCATGCAGGGACCACCCAGAGGCAAATATTGAGAGACAAATGTGTTCTTTTAAAAAAATAGATTTGCTATTTTTCAAAAATAGCATATCTAAAAGCTCGCTGTGAGCTTGTACATCTGCTATTTTTAATTAATTTTAATTCTAGGCCAAAATGGGTTTTAAACTGTGTGCATGTGTTTCTAGCAATGCATTCTGGGACAGGTGTTAAAATGTCCCAGATCACAGAAGTGGTCATTTAGTGTCAGAGCCATTCAGTCAGCTCGCTGCTGCTGTGCATGACATTACTGCATTGTTGGGCAACAGGCGGCCCGTGGGCCACAACTGTCCCGCCTACGATGATAACTGGCCTGGCAAATTCTCTAGAAAATAATAGTTTACAGCAGGACAGTGACAGTCTTACATAGTAGTGCTAGTAGTGATACTCAAAGTGGGGTCTGGGGACCATCAGGGGTCCCTGAAGGGGGTAACCCTGCAGGCTGCAGCTATATTACTGATAGTTTGGAATATTATCAAACTCGAGTTCTGTGAATTTGTAAAGTTTTGTAAGTAAAGAATTGCCCTCTCTGTGTAGAAATCCATGCCTCCAACCCGAACTCGACCGCAGCGCGACACGTTGTGAGCTTGGAGGTCTGCTATTTTCTATGTTTTCACCAAAAGGCCCTTTTAGAAATGTCAGCTCCCGCCTCTCTAACATGCTCTGCATGTGACTGCTCTCCATGTCTAAGAAGAGACCTTGAGTTCCTCTGGCCTGCTAGGAGGGAGCTGGTTTATCTCCATTCCAAAGGAAACTGTTTAATAAACTAAATAAATTACTCTTTGTACCACATTCACCATGAGGCCTGCAGCACAACAAAGGGTGGTGGTATTAGCCGTCGCGAATAACACACAAAACTTTTATGGAAACAGCATATGCATAGGGTGGTCAGTCAAAGTTCTAGTTCTTAAATTAACCATTTAACATAATATCTCCCTTTCTAGCCAGATTCTTAACCAGAGTCTGAGAAATGTAGCCAAAAATAGCAGATTTACAAGCTCACAACGCCTCACAGCGCCTTATGAGCGTGTAGATCGGCTATTTTATTTTTATACTAAGGCACTGAAATGCATAAACTAACCATCTAACAACTGTATGGATCCCAACAAAATAGACTTCTAAAAGTTAGTTTAAACTGAGGTATTTGTTTATTTCACCTGGTTTAAAGTAGCAGTGAATTGATTGATTGATTGATTGATTGATTGATTGATTGATTATTTTATTAGACAAAAATGGAGAACAGTACAGTAAAGTATAGCCAATACAATAGAAATGTAGTACAGTACAAGTGATTTGTAGAAGGAGAATTTACCCATATTTTTCTTATGGGTTTGTCTTATCATAATATCAGATCATTGTGTGGGCTTCCTCTGGTGTTGTGGCTGTGGGTGTTGCTAACTTTTTGGAGATGTTTGGTCAGATATGTGGGTCCACTTCCACTTTTGAGGTATTTGTACTTTACTTGCGTATTTACACATTTACTTCTATAGAGAACAGGGAGTAAGGAGTGCATCTGTTTAGCTGTTGAGTAAAAATCTCCCACACAAGGTTCTCTTTGGTAGCCAGGTGACAAATTGATGCAAACAAAGTTAGATCAAGGCACTCTTGGGGGAAATTTAAAAAGCCTTTGTTTTAGGGCTAATGCATAGCAAGAAAAGATTCACCCACGCGTTGCGGCACAATGCCTTCTTCAGGGTGACTAAACAAAAAGCTGAACAAACATGGCTTTTATAGGAAACAGGATATGACATCACATCACAAGCTCATATGCAGGTTGACTGGGAGGCTAAAACCACACCATGACAAAATGTAGACTTATACAGAACAACCACCCCAATACCACTTTAAAACACCCCACACACACACACACACACACACACACACACACACACACACACACACACACACACACACACACACACACACACACACACACACACACACACACACACACACACACACACACACACACACACACACACACACACAGTTCCAAAAAAAATCACTTCACAATAACTCCAAATCACTTAGAAGAACAAACAATCATAAAAAAAAGGTGAATAATCATTTTCCTCATTGAGGCATGGCTTTAGGTTTAAAAATCCAAAAGGTTACCCTTTGTAAGAGGTGATTTAGTCTATCCCCACCCCTTTTGGAATTGGGGACCACCTCAATAGCCATGACCTTAAGGGCATTAGGGCTGACATGACCACCATCCTATAATGTTTTGGCAAAACATTACATACAGGCTGGACATGTCCCCTTTTTTGTTTAGTCACCCTGAAGAAGGGATTATGTGCCGCAACGTGTAGGTGCATTTTCCATGCATTAGCCCTAAAATAAAGGCTTTTTAACTTTATTTGCACTTTTACTTACATCTCAGATCCAAAAGTTGTACTTTTACTCAACTGCATTTTTTTAAAAACTTTAGTCACTAGTTACTTTGCAGATTTTGATTATTATTTCAGAACATGCATTAACCACATCAACCCTATATACATTTTGGTCAACATGCTTTGATTTAATTGACATGATTTCACAAACCATGTTAGCCAGTCTGGTAGACAAGGAACTGTGTCAGTTCTCCATGTATGGCTCCTTCTCTGTTTATGTTGTTTGGGCTACACTATTCTACCATGGCTAACTGAAACGTTTCACCTGGCTTTTACATAATCTTCTGTCACACTTTTTAGCCACCCTTATTATTTTACCCACTCAGTTCTATACTTGTTCTGACGTCTCTTTAGTTTTTTGCCAGACCCAGAGGGTCGGCCTACAAAAGGCTTTGTCGGTCGGTCTGTCTGTCTGTCTGTCTGTCTGTCTGTCTGTCTGTCTGTCTGTCTGTCTGTCTGTCTGTCTGTCTGTCTGTCTGTCTGTCTGTCTGTCTGTCTGTCTGTCTGTCGGTCTGTCCCTCTTTTCCTCACTGTGC